>NC_053501.1:9776634-9825095 GCF_905171775.1 Rana temporaria | reverse complement strand
GGGGGGCAGGCAGGAATGTCGGGGAAGTAATGTACCTTGGTGGCCTGTCGTCGACTCACGCGGGTCCTCCTCCACATGCCACCTCTCCCATACCAGGTCATGGTCCCCAACCCATCCCGGATCCTAGCCGTCATTTTTTTTTCCATAAGCTCTATATCTTTGACCCTAGCATAAAGGGCTTCTTGGATGGGGGGGGGGTGGTCTCTTCCAATGAAGCGCTATCAGGCACCTCGCAGCAGTGGTTTGTGTCTCAGCAGTTTCTTGTAGGGTTTTAGCTATGCGAGGTTGAGATAGGCCCAGAAAAAATAGCTTCGGGGAGAGGGGTATGGGCGCCTCCAGGAGGCGTGATAGGAGCTCTTGTGTTTGAGTCCAGAACGGGACAATCAGGGGGCATGTCCAGTAGAGATGGAACAATGTGCCCTTGGCTTGGTTGCAACGCCAGCATCGGTCAGAGGTGGAAGGGTAAATCTTGTGGAGGACGTCCGGGGAGCTGCCATCATTTTAAAGTGCCTCTGATTAACTCCAAATAAAGTTCAGCTGTTCTAGTAGGTCTTTCCTGACTTTTTTTTAGTCACATCCTACAGTAAAAGCCATGGTCTGCAGAGAGCTTCCAAAGCATCAGAGGAATCTCATTGTTAAAAGGTATCAGTCAGGAGAAGGGTAAAAAAAAGAATTTCCAAGGCATTAGATATACTATGGAACACAGCGAAGACAGTCATCATCAAGTGGAGAAAATATGGCACAACAGTGACATTACCAAGGACTGGACGTCCCTCCAAAATTGATAAAAAGACCAAAGGTCCTAGGATAGGATGCATTAAGGTGAAAAAACTTTTACCTTTACAACCCCTTTTAAGCATAGTACCTATCCCCAAAACTTTTTTAAGGCCCCTCCCACCCCCAAATGTACGGATGACAAGACATGCGTCGAACACCTACGCATGAAAGTGCTGATTGCGATACACATGTTGCATATCGTCGCACATGCCAAAATGAGAGCAACAATTCTAGCACCAGACCTACTCCATAACACTAAAGTAATAAGCTATAGGGGGAGGGGGCTTTTAATGTGTCAGAGAATATAGGATACTGAAGTTTAATCTAGGCTTACCTGTAGGTAAAAGTGGTCTGTAAATGTTTACACCCACTTTAAAGTATTCATACCCCATGACATTTTACACATTTTGTCATGCTACAACCAAAAACATGAACGGGCAGAAATGTCCCTCTAGATGTGCAAAGCTGGTAGAGACATCCCCAAAAATACTTGCAGCTGTAATTGCAGAGAAAGGGGGTTCTACAAAGTATTGACTCCGGGGGGCGCCATACAAATGTACCCCCCACACTTTTCACATATTTATTTGTAAAAAATGTTAAATAATTTTCCTTCCACTTTACAATAATGTGCCACTTTGTGTTGATCTATCACATAAAATCCAAATAAACCACATTTTCGTTTTAACATGACAAAATGTGGAAAATTTTAAGGGGGTATGAATACTTTTTCAAGGCACTGTAAATTTTGAGGTCATTCGTCTCTATATTACATTATTTTTATTAGAATGCCATCTAAGGTTTGTTAATCTGTTGTGTTTTTTTTCTTTTTTTTTTTGTACCAGGTTCACTTCTTCTGGAATCAAAAATCAATGCCAACACGGCTTACCAGAAACAGCAGGTATGTTTTATAGCCCGAGAAGCTAAAATTGGTTATTGTGAATGGTCTGGAGTGAAGGTTGTTGGTGATTCTAATGCGCTACACACGAACGTTATTCATGTCATGGGGAAAAAAAACAAAGTTTTTCTCGATGCGATTCTTGTTAAGCCTGCCTTGCATACACATGACCGTGAGAAAAAATTATTGAGCAAATCGCGGTGACGTACAACACGTACGGCGGCACTATAAAGGGGAAGTTCCATTCGAATGGCGCCACCCTTTGGGCTGATTATGCAAATTTTCCTTCTCGTAACTTCTGAGCATGCGTGTTTTTTTTCCCCGTCTTTAAAGCCTACACATGACTGTTTTTCACAACGAGAAAAACGAAGACGTGGAAAAAACAGCGAGAAAAAAATAGAGCCGTTTTTAAATTTTTAATGCTCATTTTCTCGTAGAGAAAAATGCTCTGGAGCCTACACACGATCGTTTTTAATGACCAATTTAAAAAATGGCATTTTTCTCGTCATGAAAAACGGTCGTGTGTACACGGCATAAAGGTTGCAATTAAAGAAAACAAAAACTGTTTTGCCTTCTTTGTGCAATAGTTTTGCAAAGAGCAGCCCCCATCCTCTTGGTGCTTCTCGCTGCTCTGTGTGTCTATTCAAACACCTTTCTTTCTTTCTTTCTTTCTTTCTTTCTTTCTTTCTTTCTTTCTTTCTTTCTTTCTTTCTTTCTTTCTTTCTTTCTTTCTTTCTTTCTTTTCTTTCTTTCTTTCTTTTTTAAATGATTCACCTGTCTTTTTGGAATGTGGGCTAATTTTTTACTTTTTTTTTTTTTTTTTTTTTTTTTTTGTGTGTGAATGCAAATTTTAATTTTGTTGTTTTTTTTTTGTTTGCAGGACACATTAATCGTGTGGTCGGAGGCTGAAAACTATGACCTGGCTCTGAGTTTTCAGGAAAAAGCTGGATGTGACGAGATCTGGGAGAAAATATGTCAGGTGTGTCCTCTTTTTCTTTTCCTCTCGTGTTTCTGTTTCTTAGATGTGATGCAAGAGCAGATTCTATTTGTGCCATGCTCAGTGTATTGAATAACGCATGTAAAGTATTAGCATAGCCATTCCTGGACAAATCCCAGGTGCCATGGAGGCATCGAGGAGAGAACAGAATGACAGCTGGCGTCACATTTTCATCCGTCTTTTTAGTTGGTAGCAGCACACTTTTACAAGTGGTTGTAAACCTTTCCACATACCCAGTGAAGTGACCAACCTCGGGTGAGACAAATAGATTAAACAAATCCTCCTATATAAGCTGTACCTGTTTTTCTGCAGTCTTCTCTTCTCTCCATCTGTTCAGAGTATAAGATTAGCGGCAACACACGAGTTTGTACACTTCTTTCTCCCCCCCCCCCCCCCCCTATATATATTATAATTTTTTTTATTATTCTTGTATCAAATGGGTTTAGCACAGACTTTTTTTTTTTTTTTCATTTTTGTTAATCATTTTAAAGTCGATCATTTCTAAAGCTTTTCTGAGCTTTCGGAAAACGGGGGACAAAGAACTTAAATTACACATTACAGTGAGGAGAGCTGATTGGAGGGACGCACACCCGTGCACACAAACAGAGCCGAGGCTGTCACTCACAGGTTGTTTGCTGAAGCTCCTTCCTTTTTTTTCAATTTTTTCTGTGATTTGATTCGCTTTTTCCTAGTTATGTTTCCTGCGCTTAGACACTGCCCTGATGGGCCAGTATTTGGCGCATTATAAATCCATTAAATCAATCATTTCAATCATCACCTTTTTTTCTCTTGGTGTCAGGAAAACTTGTCAGAAGTAACTCATGCAGATAGCAGAGGAAGGAGGCAGCAGACAGAAATGACACTTGGTGCTCTAGATTAAGACACTATAGAGCAGTGATGACGAACCTCGGCACCCCAGATGTTTTGAAACTACATTTCCCATGATGCTCATGCACTCTGCAGTGTAGTTGAGCATCATGGGAAATGTAGTTCCAAAACATCTGGGGAGCCAGGGTTCACCATCACTGCTATAGTGGGATATTGCTTTGTTGATATTTCATGTCTGAGGTTTACAACCACTTTGACCATTTGAGCTCTGGAAGGTTTTACCCCCTTCATGACCAGGCCATTTTTTTTGCTATTCAGCACTGCACTACTTTAAATGGTAATTGCGCAGTTATGAAACGCTATACCCAAAATAAATTTATGTTTTATCTCGCACAAATAGAGCTTTTTATTTGCAATATAAACGGGAAAAAAAATGATTTTGAAAATGATTTTTTTTTTACTTTCTGCTACAAAACCTATCCAATATTTATTTTTTTTCCATACATTTTGTTCAAACTGTATTCTGCTACAAGTCTTTTATAAAAACAAATGTATAATAGTTTGTGTAAAAGTTGTAGCATCTACAAACTATGGTGTATATATTTTTACTTTTTTTATATATATATATATATATATATATATATATATATATATATATATATATATATATATATAATACACACGCACGTGTGTGTGTGTATATATATATACTACTAATGGCAGTGATCAGCAACTTATAGTGGGGCTGAGAGTGCAGCGGAGGAACTAAATTCACTAGTGACACTAATACAGTGATAGCTAATAATATACACTTTCACTGTACTAATGAAACTGTCTGGGAAGGGGGTTAACATCAGGGAAGATGGAGTGGGCTGGAACGGCCGGCTCAGGCTGTCAGTGGCTCGCTGAGACACTGAGCTGGGTGCCGGTCCAGGCATGTAAGGGGCGGATCTCGACCATATGGTCACGATCTTTCCCCAGCCTGGACCGACTCTTTGACGTCAGCGGGCTTCAGCCCGTTGTCTGCTGGAAACGGGTCACAGGAGTGCAGTGTGAACTGCAGTCCTGTGAAGTACAGCCAAATGAGCTTTGGCTGTGGTTCTCCTTTTAAAGAAATATAGGATTAAAAAAAAAAACATACTCGCCTGCCACATCTGCTCTAAAACGGACAACTGAGCAATCGCAACCGCTGATCACTCAGTTCCTGGTCTGCTCCGAACAGAGAGTGTTGGCTTGACTATTGATATGCTGATTTACAGAAACATCTCAACCACCTTGATTTAAAGCGGGGGTTCACCCTATTAATAAAATTTTTTTTTTTTTTTCTTCTAGCATAACATGAGGCATAGTAGCGCGAGCTACAGTATGCCTGTCTTTATTTTTTTAGTCCGGTACTCACTGTGTAATCGTAGAGACAAGATTCCGACCCCCCTCGGGGAATGGGCGTTCCTATGGAGAGGCAGCATGATTGACGGCCGGCTCTGGCACGTCACGCTTCTCCGGAAATACCCGAAATAGGACTTGGCGCTTCACGGCGCCTGCGCATAGTCTGTGCGCAGGCGCCGTGAGGAGCCGAGACCTGTTCCGGCTGTCTTTGGGGAGCGTGACGTGCCAGAGCCGGCCGTCAATCACCTTCCCTCTCCATAGGAACGCCCATTCCCCGCGGGGAGTCGGAATCTTGCGTCTACGATTACACTGTGAGTACGGGGATAAAAAAATAAAGACAGGCATACTGTAGCTCGCGCTACTATGCCTCATTTTATGCTAAAAACATGTTAATAAGGGTGAACCACCGCTTTAAAACCGAGCCAGTACTGCGCAAAGGCAGTGTGTTTGTCACCAGAGTCCTCCTTATAGGCTTCCAGTCAGGTGCTATGAAAGCACAAGGTTCTTTTTGTCAAACACTTAGATAAATAAATAACCATTGCTATCATGGCTGAAGTCCTGCAGTATGTGGTCAGGTGTGATTCTTCTGGCAGAACAGATAAGTTGGCACACTTTAGCAGTTGTGCGCAGATGAATGTTTAACCAGTTACTCTAAAGCCCCCTTTTTTGTTTTTCTTCCAGGTTCAAGGGAAAGACCCCTCGGTGGACATCACTCAGGACCTTGTGGACGAATCGGAAGAGGAGCGCTTCGAGGACATGTCCTCCCCAGGCCTGGAGCTACCAGGCTGTGAACTTAGCCGGCTAGAGGAGATCGCCGAAGTCGTGGCATCGTCGTTACCGTCTCCGCTACGTCGCGAGAAACTTGCCCTGGCCCTGGAGAATGAGGGATATATCAAAAAACTCCTGGAACTTTTCCACGTGTGTGAAGACCTGGAGAACGTTGAAGGATTGCACCAATTGTATGAAATAATCAAGGGGATCTTCCTTTTAAACCGAACTGCACTCTTTGAGGTCATGTTTTCAGAAGACTGCATTATGGACATCATTGGCTGCTTAGAGTACGACCCGTCTTTGTCCGTGCAGCGCAAACACCGCGAGTTTCTAACAAAAACTGCTAAGTTTAAAGAGGTGATTCCCATATCAGACCTTGAACTGAAACAGAAAATTCACCAGACCTACAGAGTGCAGTATATACAAGACGTGGTATTGCCCACCCCTTCTGTCTTTGAAGAAAACATGCTGTCCACGCTTCACTCTTTCATATTTTTTAACAAGGTGGAGATAGTTGGGATGTTACAGGTAAGGTCCTGCTGTGGAGTTTCGATCCATCGGCCTGAACGAAATAGTTTGTAAAAAAGTTTTTGTTTTTATTTATATTTTATATAGTGACAGGCCCCCTGCATCCTAGCAACCAAGGATGCCTTTCTTATTTACTAGAACGCAGCTGGCCTGTCGCACTATATAAAATTACCAGTGAAAAGACTGGGTGGAACAGGGTAACTGACATGCCTCCTGCATACCTAGTGAGGGTAGGGCCTTCATGCTTTAAATGCATAAAGGTGAAAAAAAAAAAAGAGTATAAAGTGAAGAGCCAGCAACTCTTCCTCCCGATAAAAGTACTTTTGTTGATAAAGGGTACAGTGTACAAGTTACAGCAGCTTACCAAATTAATAGATATGGCTACTTTGGTCCGACTTTCATGCAACTTGAGGGCCATAGACTTCAATGTTAACCCTCAAAAGTTGTGTGAAAGTCCTGAATGTTCTACAATGCAAACGGTTGTCCATTATCAATGGTCCAAGCCAAAAGTCGTATCCAAGTTGCACCCATCCAAAGTTGCACTCCTAAAGTCAGTGCAACTTTGAAGTCGTACAAGTGTGATTAAAGCCTTAAAGCGGTTGTATACCCTGCTTTGTGATCTTTTTACCAACTGGAACCCCCCCCCCTACTTACCTGAGCCCCATCACGATCCAGCAAGGGTGCACATGAGCCTCGGATCTCCAGGGACTCTCCCTCCTCATTGGCTGACACAGCAGTGGGAGCCATTGGCCCGCTGCTGTCCCTTACTGCCAGTGAGCCAATGAGGAGAGGGGGGGTGGGACTGGGTGGTGCTCCCACAGCAAGCGGCTTGCTGTGGAGCACTCGGCATGAAAGGAGGAGGGCCAGGAGCGTCGGTGGAAAAAGGATCGGGCCTGCTCTGGGCCTAAACCATTACACAGAGCATTTGATTTAACATGTTTGTTAAAAAACTAAAAATGGTTTTAATATTTTAAGTTGTATCTGTGTACTCCAGGAGTGTTACCTTTTTTTTATTCTTTTGTAGTAATCGATGAAAGCATTTCTGTAATTTTTAATTTTTTTGCGAAAAGCTTAATTTCTGTCTGGCTTCATCTGTTCATAGAGTGACTTGAGGGTCTGAATTAAATGAATTAAAAATTTGAAGGGTCGACCCAAATGTGATATATCAGTGTAGTTGTCATCACTTGCTTACTTTATCTTTTTGGGCACTGTAGTTGGGGTTTTGCCTCATCACTGATCCTAGATTGGTCCTCCCCCCAACACACACCTTGGGATGATCCCACTCTTATGCAGACCATACATAGATGGAAGTCGCAACTAATTCTCTTTTGAAAATCTGAAGTTTTGTGATCTGATACCACCACCATTGATTTTGACATTTGACCAACCAAGCTTTCTATTTCGCCTCATGTTGCTACAGAAAATTATTTTTTGTACCGGGAATTTTCTTTTTCTTTCTCTGGCACTTTTATTTTCCAATTATATTTTCTCGCCCATTCTTTCATTATTTATTTTATTAAAAATCACTAGTTCCAACATACCCGATCACTCAAATTCGATGGCCACATGGAAATTGGAAGTTGCTGGTGGCCCACTAATGGTTTTAAAAAATTTTGTTAAAATTTTGCGAAGATTTTCGAAAGAAAATACTTTCTGAATTATCCATGTTGTGCCGCCTACTGTTGTTCTATTATACAAAAAGGCTGGCAGGGAAGGTTTGCCGGCTCGGCAAGTCCATGATCTCAGAATGTGGTACCCTGAAAACTAGGGTTGTCTCAATACTAGTACTGATACCGAGCATTTGCCCTGATGCTTCACCCGATACCTGGGCAGTCAGGGATGATCGGTGGGGGGAGTTACAAACACCGATCTCCCTGTATAGATTCCAATAAAGCCTGACAGCTTCTCCCCGGACCCCCCTCCCCCTTTTCAGCTGCTTTAGTGAAATCTATACAGCGGTGATCAGTGCTTGTAACTCCCCCCAAAGCCGCACCGATCACCGCTGACTGTCCCGGTATCCTCCTCCATTCTGCTGCTGTCCCCCTCCTTGCTCCGTGTCCCCCTTTTGTTCTGCTGCTGTCCCCCTCCTTGTTCCGTGTCCCTCTCCGTTCTGCTGCTGTCCCCCTCCACGCTCCATGTCCCCATCCATATCCTCCTCCACCCCCTCTGTCTTCGATCGATCAGGATGGAGAGCGGAGGTAGAAGCCGGTAAACCCGGCTCCTTCCTTTTTCCGAATGAATCACTGACTCTGTCCCATTTAATTATAACTGAAACATCGTACCTGTGTTTTACGATGCTTCAGTTTATAATGGCGAGGAGCCTCTATCTCCTGTCCGCATTCGTTTTCAGTGCAGCTGAGGCTGCAGAGAAAGGGACTGGGGAAATTGTGTGTTCTTGGTCCCTTCCTCTTCTCAAAGGGAGATGTAAGTGCCGCTATCAAATGACAAAAAAAAAGTAATCAGTGTCGGCGAGTACTATGGTTGAGTCCTCATAAATTGACAAAAAAAACAAAGATCCCGAAGCACATTTTTCTCTTCCGTTCAGATTTTCCTGTGTTCTCTTAGGGTTTGTGATGACCTTTTCCTTGTACCAAGTAGTTACCTCTTAATTTGTCTTTTGCTAGATTGTAAGCTCTTATGAGCAGGGTGATGTCTGGGTTATTGGTCCTTGATTGTGACTGTCGTTCATTTTTCACTGAAATCAACAGAGGGGTTTTGCTCAACTGTATTGAATGGCATTGTGTGCAACTTTTAAGCGTTTCCAAGTTTTTCAGAAATCTGCTTGTGCCATTTGTCTAAATGCAGTACGCCTTAAGTTGAATGCAATCCTTAACTTTAAATGAAGAAGCCAATGCCGAGTGGTACCTAACTGTTGAAAGAGATTCCCTGTTCACATCACTTACTTGTTGATTTTGTCGCCCCGACCTTTAGAGATGAAAAGTTTTTCTTACAGAATTATTTGCGCAACCTCACAGATGAAGCAACAGATGAGAGAAGAGGCAAGAGCTATAAGTCTAGTCATCGAATGGTATATTTCATTGTTTAAAGAGTTGGACCTCCCAGAAGTTATGGGCTGAGATATTTGGGTACTTCGTGATGACTCCATCTTTCGGTGGAATTTTAAATTGAGAAATTTTAAAGTTAAGTTCACCTGTTGCAGAAAAAACTGTAAGTTGAACTTGCACGGGACCACCCTCCTCATATATGATTATTTTGAACCCTATCGCTTACTGTTTTTACCTCTTTACAATGTCATTTTTTTACAACCCCAATTTCAGAAAAGTTGAGATGCTGTGTAAAATCAACATAAAAACTGATTGCAATGAGTTTTCAAATATCAACCCATTTTGTATTCACAATAGAAAACCTCAAATGTTTAAAAAGAAATTGGATAATTTTAAGAAAATTAGAACATTTTGAAATTGATGGCAGCAACACGCCGGAAAAAGTCAGGACAGGTCATGTTTAGCATGGTGTGGAGAAGTCAGGACGGGTCATGTTTAGCACAGTGTAGAGAGGTCAGGACGGGTCATGTTTAGCACGGTGTAGAGAGGTCAGGACGGGTCATGTTTAGCACGGTGTAGAGAGGTCAGGGCGGGTCATGTTTAGCACGGTGTAGAGAGGTCAGGACGGGTCATGTTTAGCATGGTGTGGAGAAGTCAGGACGGGTCATGTTTAGCACTGTGTAGAGAGGTCAGGACGGGTCATGTTTAGCACGGTGTAGAGAGGTCAGGACGGGTCATGTTTAGCACGATGTAGAGAGGTCAGGGCGGGTCATGTTTAGCATGGTGTAGAGAGGTCAGGACGGGTCATGTTGTTTAGCATGGTGTAGAGAGGTCAGGACGGGTCATGTTTAGCATGGTGTAGAGAGGTCAGGACGGGTCATGTTTAGCACGGTGTAGAGAGGTCAGGACGGGTCATGTTTAGCACGGTGTAGAGAGGTCAGGACGGGTCATGTTTAGCACGGTGTAGAGAGGTCAGGACGGGTCATGTTTAGCACGGTGTAGAGAGGTCAGGACGGGTCATGTTTAGCACGGTGTAGAGAAGTCAGGACAGGTCATGTTTAGCACGGTGGAGAGGTCAGGACAGGTCATGTTTAGCACGGTGTAGAGAGGTCAGGACGGGTCATGTTTAGCACGGTGTAACATTCCCTTCTTTTACCAACACTCTGTTAATGTCTGGGAACCGAGGTGACCAGTTGCTGGAGTTTTGGGAGAGTAATGTTGTCCCATTCTTGCCTGATATATCTGCTCAACAGTCCTGGGTTTTCCTTTGTCATATTTGTTGTTGCACGATGTGACAAATATTTTCAATTGGTGAAAGGTCTGGACTGCTGGCAGGTCAGTTAAGCCTTTAATTGATAATAGCTGCGCAAAAAATATGAATCCTTATGTGCTCAATGATACTAAACTGAAAAATATACAAAAAACGAACACCAACAAATATGCTGAAAATATTGAAAGTAGGTGCAATAATATAATGAAAGAAATGCACCGTGTATCAAATTAATGATGCCAATCACTGCATGGAAATAAAAAAAAAAAAAAAAAAAAGTTCATGTAGTCCCACTGTGAGATGGAAATCAAGCAAACTTCATGGTTGAAAAGATGGATGCCAATACATTAATAACGTGGAGTCTTCCTAGGGATAGTCTGGTGACATCAAACCACAAATCGCCCAAGAACAGTGTTGTTATGATAGAAAAGGGATTCTCCACCTCCAAAACAACTGCCGCTTACCAGAAACTAAGATCCCTGTAAAGGCCCATACACACGGTCGGACTTTTGGCAAACTTCAAAATCTGCAAGTTTTCAATTTTGTCCGATCGTGTGTACGGTGCATCGGACCAACTTTTTCGAGTTTCACCGGACAAAAGGTTTGGTCTGCAAACGGACCAACTTAACGTCTTAAAAAGTCCGATGGTGCCTATCCGACCGGTGTACAGCAAGCCATCGGACTTTTGTACAAAGTGCAAATACGCTTGCTCAGAACCAATGTGAAAATCAACCAACAATGGCAGAAGTTAACCAAAGGGTGGCGGTAAAGAGCAGAAAAACCACATGTTGGGAAAGTTTTAGAAAAGTTTGCAGAAATGTCCGAGGTGTGTATGCTATGGGTGTGACCGTACAACTAACTTCGACAAAAATCCAAGGGAAAGTTTGTCAGATGTCCGACGTGTACGAGGCTTTAGAGATCTATGTTCGCAGGATAGCCTGGGTCTCTGCAGACACCTGACAGCGGCATACAATCAATCCAAGTCTCCCCAGTTCCTCTCACAAGATATGCAATGTGTTCATGACCAATTGAAAAAGGATAGAAACCAACATAGCGTAACCCGATAAAAATAATTTATTATAAAAAATTAAAATAGCCCCCTGTACGCCTTCTACTTGGAAACCATGCTATTGTCATAGATGCAGTATGCGGTTTAGCATTGTTCTGCTGAAATGTTAAAGGCCTTCCCTGAAATCGACAATTTTTAGATGCAACTTTCCACAGATTAGTGAACCCCTGCCCATGTTTACTTCTGACGCTGACT
This sequence comes from Rana temporaria, assembly GCF_905171775.1. Taxonomy (NCBI): domain Eukaryota; kingdom Metazoa; phylum Chordata; class Amphibia; order Anura; family Ranidae; genus Rana; species Rana temporaria. Next base: position 9,813,374 of record NC_053501.1, on the reverse strand, counting down.
CTACTCTCTAAGGCTGGCCATACATTATACATTTTTCTTGTAGAATTTTTCTTTAGATTTGCCAAAGTCACATAATGAGGTCAAACCTTAACACTTTAAATTTTTTATGCAATGAGGTAGGCCCTTGCAATACATAGTTAAAGGTAAATCTAAAGCAAATTAAATAAGAATATTGTATCATGTATGGCCAGCCTTAGGGCTCTTTCACACGGGGGGGGCGGATCAGTAATGATCCGCCTCTGTGTGTCCGTAAGCTCAGCGGGGATCGCTCTGTATATCCCCGCTGAGCCGGCGCTGACAGGGCGTCCCCCACACACTGTGCAGGGACCGCCCTGTCTTTTCTTCTCCGCTCTCCCCTATTGGGGATCGGATGAACACGGACCGTAATGATGGCGGAAGAAAAAATAGGGTTTTCTTCCGTCCACAAAATCGGATCTTTGCGGAGGCGGGTGATTACGGGTGTCAGCGGATGTTCATCCTCTGACACCCACAATCACATAAGACCAATGTATGTCCCGTTTCATCCGCAAACGGATGGATGAAAAAGCGGACATAAGGTCCGCACATGTGAAAGGGGCCTTAGATGCTCCTTTATTTTATTTTTACTTCATTATTTATATCCAATCGTGTTACTGAGCTGTTGCAACCAAATCAACCAAATTAGTTTCAAAATGTTATTCCATCTCTTCCTTGTTACGACCACTTTCTTTCCTAGCTTTGTGTTGCCATGTCCCAACCTTTGAGACTTTTTTGCTGCCATCCATTTCAAAATTACCTGATTTTTTTTTCCTAAAATAGAAAACAGAAAACATATCAAATGTTTAACATTTGATATGTTTTCTATTTGTAATAAAATATGGGTTTGAGACGTGCAGTACAGTGCATTCTGTTTCGATGTAGATTTTTTTGGTTTTTGAGGTTGTCTAATAGTTGCTATAATCTTGCTATGAGTGGTTTAGTCATTTTGTGAGGAATATTCAGTCCATCCTGTTTATATATTTTTTTATATATTTTTTTTTTTTTGTGCTACAGGTAAATTTCCTGAAAGAGTTTTGTGCTTTCTCTCAAACATTACAACCTCAGAATAGAGACTCTTTCTTCAAGACCCTGTCCAACATGGGCATACTGCCCGCCCTGGAAGTGATTCTGGCAAGTAGCGCAGTGCATTATTTTGTACTAAAATAGAAATTGGCTAAAATGTTGTAATTCACGAATAAGTGTCCATTATGCACTTTTGGTACATTAGCATTGCTTGAAGTCTTGGTTATTTTATTTCCTTCTTGCCAGATTTGTTTGCAGCTGTTTGGGAAAGAGGAATCTGACGAAGAACTGTCTTTTACTGTTATATGCAGTTCAAAGTACAGTCCTTTGATCGTTGTATTAAAGCAAATCCAAACCCTTTTTGCTACCACTGACCTATGTCCGCAGCAGCAGTACATTCACCCCCTGCCATGTTTTCTAGGCTTTTTAAAGCGTTGCCTATGGAGATTTTTAAAGGGGTTGTAAAGGTAAAAAAATATGTTTTTAACTGCTTGCCAACCAGCCGCCCCAGTTATACGGCGGCAGGTCAGCTCTGCTGGGTGAGATCACGTAGATCTACGTCATCTCGCTGAGCAGCCAATAGGGGCGCGTGATGTGCGTGGCGGGCACGATCACCGCCGGGCGCCCGCGATCGCTCATTACAGAGCGAGAACCCGGGAGCTGTGTGTGAACACACAGCTCCCGGTCCTGTCAGGGGAAGAAATGCCTGATTGTCTGTTCATACAATGTATGAAGAGCGATCTGTCATTTCCCCTAGTCAGCCCCCCCCCCCCCTTCAGTTAGAACACACCCAGGGAACATACTTAACCCCTTCCTCGCCCCCTAGTGTTAACCCCTTCCCTGCCTGTGGCATTTTTATAGTAATCAATGCATTTTTGTAGCACTGATCGCTATAAAAATGCCAATGGTCCCAAAAATGTGTCAAGTGTCTGATGTGTCCGCCATAATGTCGCAGTATCGATAAAAATCGCTGATCGCCACCATTACTAGTAAAAAAAAATATATTAATAAAAATGCCATAAAACTATCCCCTATTTTTTGTAAACGCCAAACCAATCAATAATCAATAAACTTGATAAAATTGCGTTTTTTTTTTACGAAAAATATGTAGAAGAATACGTATTTGCCTAAACTGAGGAAAAAAATATTTTTTTTTATATATTTTTGGGGGATATTTATTATAGCAAAAAGTAAAAAATAATCATTTTTTTCAAAATTGTCGCTCTATTTTTGTTTATAGCGAAAAAACTAAAAACCGCAGAGGTGATCAAATACCACCAAAAGAAAGCTCTATTTGTGGAGAAAAAAGGACGCCAATTTTGTTTGGGAGCCACGTCGCACGACCACGCAATTGTCAGTTAAAGCGACGCAGTGCCGAATCGCAAAAAGTGGCCTGGTCTTTGACCAGCAATATGGTCCGGGTCTTAAGTGGTTAAATAACAAACATGTCATACTTGCCTCCACTGTGCAGCCCGTTTTGCACAGAGTGGCAGTGAACCTGGTCTTCTGTGGTCCCTCGGCAGCTGTCTCGGCTCCTCCCCGCAAGAACTAAACACCTTCATGCGAGGGTCTCTGCTAAAAACAAAAAAAATCATGTTTGGGGGTTATAAGTAATTTTCTAGGAAAAAAAAAATACGAATTTAATCTTGTAAACAAACAGTGCTAGAAAAGGCCTGGTCGTCAAATTGTTAAAGCGCACTCAACCTTATTAAAATCTTTTGCCATTGTGTCTTTTCTGATGTCATCTTACTTTTATTATGTGCTGTGTGCTCTTTGCAGGGTATGGACGACGCACAGGTTCGAAGTGCAGCCACCGATATATTCTCATATCTGGTGGAATATAACCCATCTATGGTCCGCGAGTTTGTAATGCAGGAAGCTCAGCAAAATGATGATGTAAGTCATTCTCTTGCCTTTAAAGTGACTTGTAAAGCCTCTTATTTTTATATGGAAAAAAAAATGTATAATTACGTGCTCTTTGTAAAGGATTTGCACAGAGCAGCCCTGATCCTCCTCTTCGGTCCCTCTTCAGTGCTCCTGGCCCCTCCCTACTGTTCAGTGCCCCCACAGCAAGCAGCTTGCTATTTGGGCACCCGAGCCGAGTCACCGCTCCCTGTGTCCATTCAGTTACTGAGCCGTGACCCGCCCCCCCTCTCTTGATTGGCTAGCTGACTTTGACAGCAGCGGGAGGCTATAACGCCGCTGCTGTGTCTCAACCTTTCAGAAGGGAGAGTTTCGAAATACCGACACACTCATGGACAGAGATGGGGCTCAGGTGAGTATGTGCTGCACACATAGAAAATAAATTGTATGCATTCTATGACCTCGGCTTAGAAAAATATATAATATTTGGGGGTTCCAACTAATTTCATATCAAAAATACAGATGGTTGCATGTAAACATTAAAGTGCCAGAAAAAGCCTGGGGGTCAAGTGGTTAAAGAATGGTAGCGCCTTATAACCCAAAGCCTTCCAGGCTCGACATAGTTGGTGAAGCAGCTCACTTCCAGGAAAGGATCATTTGTTTCCTAGCATCAGACTACAGTACTGCAAACTTGTTGCTAAGGGTTACCACTCTATGCTCTTGGTATAACATGTGTGTTGTGTGTTTTTTTTTTTTTTTTTTTATGAAATATATACATTTTTTAACTTAAATGTATAATTTTTTTTTTTACTTTAGGACATCCTTCTGATCAACCTCATTATTGAGCATATGATATGTGACACAGATCCTGAGCTAGGGGGCGCTGTACAACTTACGGGACTGCTACGGACCTTGGTAGATCCGGATAACATGCTTGCAACTACCAGTGTAAGAAACAATCTGCTTTAACACTGTTTACATTTAATCAGTGTAATTCTTCCTCTTCTGATAATTTGTTTTCAGTGCTTTGCCATTCTGCTCCTTGGCACTTGCCAACCGCCCACAGTAAATATACGTCATTACTAGCTGTCATAACCCCTAGTATAATTCATTTATTTTTTATTGTGGGCGCGTCGGCGTCTGATAAAAGTGGTCTCACGGGCGCATTTGCCTTGGGATCGCTTTTAAAGGCGGCGGGAGAGGCGCCCCTCCACCACTTTTTACTGCTTTGTTTCTGGGCTTAATGAAGCATTCAGTAAACCTAGAAGCGATCTTCCTAGGCAGGAAGTTGAGTGAGTCCAAGATGCCCCCCCCCCCCCCCCTTCGGCTCTATGCCCTTGGAGAACCGGTGTGACCTCTGAAGTCATTTCCGATTGTCGGGCATAAAGATTTTTTTTATTGTTGTCTTATTTTTTAATTAAAAAAAGTGAATTTTTTCCAAAAAAGGTGCGCTGTAAGACCGCTGCGCAAATACGGTGTGACAAAAAGTATTGTAATGACCGCCATTTTATTCTCTAGGGTGTTAGAAAAAAAAGATATAGAATTTTTGGGGGTTTTAAGTAATTTTCTAGCAAAAAAAAATGTTTTAGTCTTGTAAAACGCTGAATCTGAAAAACACCTGTCCTTAAGTGTTTAAAGGACAAGTTCAGGTTTATCCAAACTAACCCGTTCCACCAGCCCCCTTGTCTCCAACATCTCCAACTGTTACATAATCAGAGCAAGGTCACCCAAGTCAGCTAATCTTACTGTGCCAAGCGTTTACAGTTTTTATGCTAAATAAATATATATATTTTTTTTTTCCCTTAGAAAACAGAGAAGACAGAATTTTTGGGATTCTTCTACAAGCACTGCATGCATGTCCTCACTGCCCCCTTACTGGCCAACACTACAGAGGAAAAGCCCAGCAAAGGTTAGAGGTTACCTAGGGGAACACAGGGGGGGGGGGGTTGAATTGCCACACTCTGCCTCTTATCTCATATTTTAATATACAGTATCTCACATCTTTGAAAATATTTTCTTGTATCTTTTCATGTGACAACACTGAAGAAATTACACTTTGCTACAATGTTGTGTAGTGAGTGTGCAGCTTGTATAACAGTGTACATTTGCTGTCCCCTCAAAATAACTCAACACACAGCCATTAATGTCTAAACTGCTGGCAACAAAAGTGAGTACACCCCTAAGTGAAAATTTCCAAGTTGGACCCAAAGTGTCAATATTTTGTGTGGCCACCATTATTTACCAGCACCCTCTTTGGGCAAGGATACTCAAACTACGGCCCTCCAGCTGTTGTGGAACTACACATCCCATGAGGCATTGTAAAACTCTGACATTCACAGACATGACTAGGCATAATGGCAATTGTAGTTCCTGAATAACTGGAGGGCCATAGTTTGAAGACCCCTGCTCTTGGGCATGGAGTTCACCAGAGCGTCACAGGTTGCCACTGGAGTCCTCTTCCCCTCCTCCATGATGACATCACAGAGCTGGTAGATATTGGAGACCTTGCGCTCCTCCACCTTCCGTTTTGAGGATGTCCCACAGATGACAATAGGGTTTAGGTCTGGAGTCATGCTTGACCAGTCCTTTACCTTTACCCCCAGCTTCTTTAGCAAGGCAGTGGTTGTCTTGGAGGTGTATTTGGGGTTGTTATCATGTTGGAATACTGCCCTGCGTCCTAGTCTCTGAAGGGAGGGGATCATGCTCTGCTTTAGTATGTCACAGTACATGTTGGCATTCATGGTTCCCTCAATGATCTGTAGCTCCCCAGTGCCGGCAGCACTCATGCAGCCCCAGAACATGAGACTCCCACCACCATGCTTGACTGTAGGCAAGACACACTTGTCTTTGTCCTCCTCATCTGGTTGCCACCACACACGCTTGACACCATCTGAACCAAGTAAGTTTATCTTGGTCTCATCAAACCACAGGACATGGTTCCAGTAATCCATGTCCTTAGTCTGCTTGTCTTCAGCAAACGGTTTGTTGGTTTTCTTGTGCATCATCTTTAGAAGAGGCTTCCTTCTGGGATGGCAGCCATGCAGACCAATTTTATGCAGTGTGCGGCAAATGGTCTGAGCACTGACAGGCTGACCCCCCCCCCCCCTCCACCTTTTCAACCTCTGCAGCAATGCTGGCAACACTCATATGTCCATATCCCGAAGACAACCTCTGGATATGACGCTGAGCACGTGCACTCAACTTCTTAGGGTCGGCCATGGCGAGGCCTGTTCTGAGGGGAACCTGTCCTGTTATACAGCTGTAGGGTCTTGGCCACCGTGCTGCAGCTCTGTTTCATGGTCTTGGCACTCTTCTTATAAACTAGGCCAGCTTTATGTAGGGCAACAATAATCTTTTCAGATTCTCAGAGTTCTTTGCCATGAGCTGCCATGTTGAACTTCCAGTGATCAGTATGAGAGAGTGAGAGCGATAATGCCAAATTTCACGCACCTGAGACCTTGTAACACTAACGAATCACATGACACCGGGGAGAGAAAATCGCTAATTGGCCCCAATTTGGACATTTTCACTTAGGGGTGTACTCACTTTTGTTGCCGGCGGTTTAGACATTAATGGCTGTGTGTTGAGTTATTTTGAGGGGACAGCGAATTTACACTGTTATACAAACGGTACACTCACTACTTTACATCGTAGCAAAGTGTAATTTCTTCAGTGTTGTCACATGAAAAGATAGAAGAAAATATTTATAAAAATGTGAGGGGGTGTAATTACTTTTGTGAGAGCCTGTATGTTCATTGAGATCCTCAGCAGGTCAATAAACGTTGACCACAATGCGGCTGAAAGGTACAGTCCGTCATACATGGATCTATATTTGACTGGTTCTGCAGGGTTCAGCCGAGATTCGATCCGTCTATGGGCCGGCTGTTTGTACCCAAGTCGATACAGCCAGCCTGTCGTAATATTTTTTTATATTTTTTTTTTTTTTTTTTTTTTTTACATGCGATTACTGTCAACAGCTATAGTTTCTAGTAGTAATCGTGTTCTGCCAGCTGGGAAGGCTCCCCACGCTCTCCCACCGGCAGAACACAATAGCGCTGCGGAAGGCATTCCCCCATCAAAACTGATTGTGTTGATGGAGAAATATTTTTCCGTTTCCATCCGACCGCCCCATAGAGAAGAGAGCGCTGTGTCCAGAGCAGATACGGACCTGTCATCCGCGGGGATCGGCAGACAGCTTCCTCCTTTGAACAGGCGGATCTGCTTGGTGGAGCCTGCCCCGTCTGTCCTTTTTTCTTTGCTTTATGTATTTGCAACAAATCTTCCCAGTTCCAACAACTCCTGTAGTATTCTTGCAGTCTCTAATAGCTTTCCATAAAGTCACATTCACTGAATATTATGTGCAGCTCTTAGGTCGTATCAGGTGCCATACTTGATACCCTCTATAGCAGGGATATGCAATTAGCGGACCTCCAGCTGTTGCAAAACTACAAGTCCCATCATGCTTCTGCCTCTGAGTGTTATGCTTGTGGCTGTCAGAGTCTTGCTATGCCTCATGGGATTTGTAGTTCTGCAACATCTGGAGGTCCGCTAATTGCATATCCCCGCTCTATATCAAATGAGTTGACCATCACTCATGTACAGCATTCAGATATATTTGGCATCTCTTGAGTTGCATATATATGCATTTTTTTTTTAAATACATATCTTGTAATGTTTACTTCTGTTATGATATTTCAGTGTTTAGTCTGCAAGGTGTGACACATTCTGCTTCCTTCTCAGATGACTTCCAGACGGCACAGCTGCTGGCGCTGATCTTGGAGCTGTTGACTTTCTGTGTTGAACATCACACGTATCACATAAAGAATTACATCATCAACAAGGACATCCTGCGCAGAGTGTTGGTCCTCATGTCTTCTGCACATTCTTTTCTGTCCTTGTGTGAGTTTCTTTCGACCTTTGTGTCAGTGTTGCCAACCTCTCCGATTTTACGATTTTTTTTTTTTTTTTTTTTGTTCTGACAAAACCTGAAGCACATTTTTACTGACAACCTAAAAATATGACAAACTCCTATTATAAACTAAGACCATCAATATTTAAAGGCGTTTAGCACCATTAAGAAAAAAATAATAAATGCACATATCTTTGCAGAAAAAAAAAATTAAATTTTTGTTATTTTTTACCCAACACAAGCTTACAATGCATTGCACCTGCGATCAGTGGATCACGAGTGCATTGTCGGGCTCCTGCAGACACTGCCTCTAGCCTTTTCAGTGTCGAAGAACTACGAGTGCACTAATCAAGGTGTGAGGTTCGGGTGCTAAGCAACATGTGCCAGGATTGTAGTGATGGTGTCAGTTTTAAAAGGGAAGTCCACGAGGTGGCATGCATCTTGTTGGACTTGACTTTTTTTTTAAAAAAAAATGAAGGTAGTTCCTTGCATATAGTAGTGTTTTCTTTAGTGGAATGCAGCTTTTAAAGGGGTTGTAAAGGTACATTTTTTCCCTAAATAGCTTCCTTTACCTTAGTGAAGTCCTCCTTCACTTATCTAATCCTTCGATTTTGCTTTTAAATGTCCTTTTTTCTTCTGAGAAATCCTCACTTCCTGTTCTTCTGTCTGTAACTCCACACAGTAATGCAAGGCTTTCTCCCTGGTGTGGAGTGTCGTGCTCGCCCCCCTCCCTTGGACTACAGGAGAGTCAGGACGCCCACTAACACACAGCTCCTTTCTCTATCTGCAACGTAGAGAGCGTCCTGACTCTCCCGTAGTCAAAGGGAGGGGCGAGCACGACACTCCACACCAGGGAGAAAGCCTTGCATTACTGTGTGGAGTTACAGACAGAAGAACAGGAAGTGAGGATTTCTCAGAAGAAATAAGGACATTTAAAAGCAAAATGGAAGGATGAGGTAAGTGAAGGAGGACGGCACTAAGGTAAAGGAAGCTATTTAGGAAAAAAAAATTGTGCCTTTACAACCCCTTTTAAATGTGGGTTTGTCGTTTTTGATATTGAAATGTTTCAAATTTACTCTACTCTAAAGTCTTCTTTCAAAACCAATTGTGTTGTACTTTTAAGAGATGTTTTGTGTGTGTGTGTGTGTGTGTGTTTTTTTTTTTTTTTTTTTTTTTTTTGCGTTATACTTGGGTGGATGCAGCATCGGTCCGATGCGGCATCTGTCCCATGACGCATTTAACACGAGAACCATGGAGGAGCTCAGGTGTGTTTGCAACTGCACGTGCAGAGCCCGCCAGGAAGTCGGCACTGCACAGCGCTAATCAGGCAGTGAGACATTTCCCGATCTCTGAATCTGCGGATCGTGAAAGTGTCTCACTGCTCGTGATGAGCGTTCCCGCAGTGCTGAATTCCTGGCGAGCTCTGTACGTGCGGTTGCGAACATGCCTGAGCTCTGCCTTACTAAGAACCGAGCGATCAAACACCGCTGATCGCTCAGTGCTCAATGCTCCCCCCTACACTCACTGAAGCGCTGTGCTGTGCATGGGCCTGGAGCAGCCCTCTCACTGAGAGAATGAGCTGGGGACGGTCCAGGCATGTGGGGGCGGTCACAACTCCATTGTCATGATCTTTCCTGAGCCTGGATCGGCTCTGTTAAGTCAGCAGACTTCAGCCCGCTGTCTGAAAATGGGTTACAGGAGTGCAGAACGAACTGTACTCCTGTGAGCCACAGGAGAAGTACAGCCAAACGAACTTTCTCCTTTAATAAAATTCGACACTTGTGACCCAGCCGTCCTAGTTCTGAAATGAAACCCGTTGGATTGTTTCGCCAACAGTGGAAGAGTTGATTGTTACTTTTTATGCTTTTTTCCTTATTCCCTTGCATAAAGGTAAAAACACCTTCTCTGCGCAGCAGTACACCCCCCCCCCCCCCCCCAAATACTTACCTGAGCCCCATCTCGATCCATCGATCTGCACGAGAGCCTTGGCTCTCCCAGGACTCTCCCTCCTCTTTAGCTGAGACAGCAATGGCTCCCGCTGCTGTCAGTCATAGCGAGTGAGCCAATGAGGAGAGAGAGAGAAGGCAGGTCCAAGCCATGGCACTGTGTGTGAATGGACATGTAGAGCCCAGTCTCCAGAACCAGCTTGCTTGGGTGCTCCCCACTGCAAGCTGCTTGCTCTGGGTGCTCTTGGCAGGAGGGAGGAGCCAAGAGCGTCGGCGAGGAAGCCAAGAAGTGGAGGATCGGGGGTGCTCTATGCATAACTATTACCCAGAGCAGGTAAATATGACATGTTTTGTTTATTTAAAAAAAAAAAAACGAAAGTATTTGATATCACTTTTAAGTTGTGATTACAAAGCACACGTTCACGCCATGCCTTCTGATGTTCCGACAGGTTCGCTGCGGTTTATGCGGAAGATTGTTGGTCTAAAGGATGAATTCTACAACCGATACATAGTGAAAAGTTTCCTGTTTGAACCTGTAGTGAAAACCTTTCTCAATAACGGAGCACGGTATAATCTCCTGAACTCCGCCATTATTGAGATCTTTGAATATGTTCGCGTGGTGAGTGTCGCATGTTTTCAGTTTTTATTTTTGAGTGATGTCGCTTCTGTCAGCACATGATCTCTGCAACACAGCTTGGTTGGCTTTTTAGAGGGGGTTTAAACCTTTTTTTTACCTTTATTGCATTCTTTGCATTAAGGTACAGTAATGTTTAATTATGTTTACCCACTTGACCTCCGGAAGATTAAACCCCCCCCTTTATAACCAGGCCATTTTTTGAAATACTGCACTGTTGCTTTTGCCTCGTTTCCACTGAGCGGATCGGTTCGGGTCGCTTAAATTTGGAACGGGTTAGAATGGTCCGGTCTATTCTGCAGAGCATTTCCACTGCAAATCGGACCATCCGGGACCATGCAAGGTTTAGAAAAAAAGCCTAGCACGTCCACCAATCAGTAAGATGTATTTGTAGGTTCGCCCTAATGGAACCGTTCCATTCTCTATGGCCCCACATCTGAAGCAGGACCCAGAATGGTCCGGTACGGTTCGCTTTTATGGCACACTTTCATGATGAAAACACCCAAAAAAGCGTACCGTACCGAACCGATCCGCTCAGTGGAAACTAGGCATTTAACTGACAATTGCGCGCTTTTATTTTTCCCAAAATGATCAAACCTATCCATAAAAAAACTTATAGCGAGACTGCAATTTTGCGGTGGACAATCCTGACGCGAACTGACACTTTTGAGACTTTCTGGGGACCAGTGACACTGATACTAATGATACTGGCTGGGAAGGGGTTAACATCAGTAGCGATCAAAGGTTTATCTGCCTAGCCCTGTGATGGCGAACATTGGCACCCCAGATGTTTTAGAACTACAATTCCCATGCTGCTCGTGCATCGAGCATCATGGGAATTGTATTTCCAAAACATCTGGGATACCAATGTTCATCATCACTGGCCTAGCCTGTGCTTTTCTAAACGGTGGGGAGGTGCTTTTACTAGGGGAAGACATGAATTCTAATCCCTGTTTTGCAGGAACACATGCTTCCTGTCAGAACGGTGATCTGCCTTGTTTACAAAAGCATACCGCCCAGAGGCGATTCAGTTCGCATGTGCCGCGCTATATAAGTTTTTCATTCATTCATTCATTCATTCATTCTGCCTCTCTGCTAGATCATCAGCGGGTGCCGGCGGACATCAAGTCTGCAGTACCTGCCGCTGGGCTCCAGCTGTGTGTCATCACAGCAGGAGCGAGCCACCTGAAGCACGCCCCCTACATGGAATTGTCGGATCATAGATATATATGTGGTCCGGCTCACAGGTGCCAGCCTGTAGCAGTAAAACTGCTATAGGGCGCACCTGAAGTAGTTAACTGAGGAAAAATGTCCTCTTTGTCAGCTCTGGTGAGCACCGTACATTTTAGATGTCTAATTTGGTCACTGTGGCAATGGTTACTAGGACAAATGGGATAAATCACTAGGGCTGCAAATAACGATTATTTTCATAATCGATTATGGTAATTTTGCAGCGATTTGCATTTTAAATTTTTTTTTTTTTTTGCTGTTGGGCAGATTAAAAACACAAATTGACACAAAAAAAACGCATTGCATGCTTTTCTGCAGCTTCTCCATTGAAGTAGATTGAACCAAAAAAAAAAAAATGGCACTGTTTTGCGTAAAAAAAAAAGTAATTGCCCTTTCAAAATATGCAACAGCTAAAAAAAAACATGGATGCGAATGTTTCCCATAGAAAACCATTTAAATGCACTGTATTGTGCTTCTGAAAAAAGCACCAAAAAACAGAGGTGACCCAGGCCTGAGATGTTTAGTAAAAAAAAAATGAAAATTGGTAGAAAAAGAGCAAATAATCGCTACTGTAAGGGGTTACGTTTTTTACTGTGGGACAGTGAAAGTAATATTTGCAGTAGCAATTTGCTCTTTTTGTACTATAAAGGGCTAATTTATTTATTTATTTTTAACCCCATTATGTTGCTGCCCGATCGATTATGAAAATGGTAATTTATTAATTTCATAATCGATTAGTTGTCGATTAATCGATTTGATGTTTCGGCCCTATAAATCACATAGGTCGGTGCCTCTCAACTTCTGTCCTCAGGACCCACTAACAGGATAGGTTTGCAACATTACTGAAATGCATCACAAGTGATAGCATCTGCTGCTCAGTGTTTGCAGTATTCTAGGTTACATCTCCCCAAGGTAATACTCAAAATCTGGCCTGTTAGTGGGTCCTGAAGACAGGAGTTGAGAACCACTGGCACCGGGCAACAATAACTGGACAGAGGTTCTAACCCTTCTCCATTTTTAAAAAGATACACTTTAACCGCTTCAATACAGGGCATTTTCACCCCCTTCCTGCCCAGGCCAGCTTTCAGCCCTGACACACTTTGAATGACCATTGCATGTTCATGCAATGCTGTACCCAAATATATTATTTATCATTTTCTTTTTACACAAATAGAGCTCTATATTGGTGGTATTTAATCACTGCTGGGGTTAAAAAAAAAAGGTTGTAAATAAAAAAAAAGCCTGAAAATAAAAAAAAGCCTGAAAAATAAAAAAAGCCTGGAAATTAAAAAAAAAAAAAGCCTGGTAATTTAAAAAAAAAAGTTTTCTTAGTTTCTGTCAGTAAATTTTGTAAATAAAATTGTTTTCTCCTACACTGATGAGGCTGCACCCATATGCCGCACTGATGAGGCTGCACCCATATGCCGCACTGATGGGCACTGAAAGGCGCCATTGACTGGCATACCTGATGGGCACTGCAGCGGCTCTACTGATAATTGGTGCCCTGTTTACTTGTACAGGTCTCCCCTGTGAGGGGATGCCACTGGTCGACTTGCCTCGCACTGACAGAGTATGAGGCGAGGAGAGACGATAAATAGCACTTCCATGTTTACATGTGATTGGACACAGCAGATCACATGGGTAAAGAGCCATGTCATCATCGGCTCTGTACCGATATCGGGGTCACGGCGTGACACTGGGCCAACGTCATATGACACCGTCCCAGAGCAAGAGGTCATTTTACTATATGATGGGCAGGAGGTGGTTAATTGATACAAAACATAATTTGATATTTATTTATTTTTTGCCCATTTGGCTTTACACATCCTGCTAATTTAACCCCATAAAATTGTAATGCCGGGATCTTTCTTCAGTGAATGATGAAAGTCTTCTTCTTTACAGGAGGATATTAAGTCGTTAACGGCGCATGTCATTGAAAATTACTGGAAAGCTTTGGAAGATGTTGATTATGTACAGACGTTTAAAGGACTCAAACTGAGATATGACCAGCAGCGAGAGAGACAGGACAACCCCAAGCTTGACAGGTTTGTCACCACCCAGCATCCATCCATCCATGTTAGGGATATCGTAAAATGTTTGTCTGTTTGACAGCTGTGTAGCACAATATTCTGTTTTCATGGCACCAAAGCCAAGGTTGACCCTGGCTTGGCAGATCCAGGAATCAGGCTGTGGAATCGGGGAAGTCCTCCCTTTCTGTCTTTTGAAAGATCCTCACAGAGGAGCATAGCCTATTGGCAAAAGAGGATTCCTGGCTATTTTGATGGTACTTGCTTACAGGAGGAGTCTCCCCCCCCCCCCCCCCCAATCAATATCCCGGAACGTTGGGTAGTTTCGCTGTGTGCTGCTTTGGATTTTGTTACTTTGAGGGTCATCCAATCCAGATTCAGTTGGACAACAACATGACAGTAGCGCACATCAACCAACAGAGAGAAACCAGAAGCCTCGCCAAGAGGTAGAATGGATCCCTGTCATGGGCAGAACCTCACATTTTAGCCTTGTCTGCTGTTTAAATCGCAGATGTAAAAAAATTGCCAGGCAGATTCCCTCAGCCAATGATGTCTGGACCCGGGGGAATTGTCCCTACATCGGGAGGTGTTTGTAAGTTAAATGTAAGTCCCACATGTGTTTAGCTGATGCTTGAGCCTTGCTGATCATTTTGTGTAATAATGCAACATCCTTCCATGTTACTATACACACAGAGCTGGTAAAGTGATACTAGAGTTTCGATAACAAAACAAACACTTCATACTTCCCTCCATTATGCAGTTCGTTTTGCACAGAGTGGGCCCCACCAAATCCTCTTCTGGGGTCCCACGGCGGCTCTCTCAGCTTCTCCCGGCATCAGATAACCCCCTCTGGGAAGCGCCCACATTTTTTTTTGTATAATGTGAAAGATTTTACTCCGCAAGAATCGTGATCTTTATTCTAAGCCCAAAAAAATCATGATTCTCGTTTTGGCCAGAATCACGCAGCTCTACTTTACTGCATATACACACTGATTTTACTTTTGTGGGTTTAGTAACACTTTAATAGTCTTGTGCACAGAGCAGTTTTTAACCTTGCAAACTTCCTACATGTTCACATGGGTACATCAACTCTGTGATGATATTGTCATTGATCCGTCTTTTGACCTTGTACTGTGGGAACGGGGAAAGGTGGGGGCGCAGAGCCCAAGGAAAAGAGGATTTAAAGTGGAGGTTCACCCTAAAAACAAGTATATACCATTCAATCCATCATACTGCCGACATGTACGGTATGCTGTTTTTTTTTTGTTTTGTTTTTTGACAGTTAGTTACCGGCTCTCTTCACACTGTGACAGCGCATAAAGAAAGGAGCACTGATAACCCGGCAAGCTTGATTACACGTGATCAGCTGTGATTGGACACATCTAATCACATGGTAAATGGCCACTGTGGTTGGGCCTTTACCCCTAAGGACACTGCAATCTTAGAGCGCGCCGGATCAATAGAAGGTCTCCCAGAACTGGACGGCTGCACTGTAGCTGTCATTCGGCTATAGCGTGGTCAAGAAGTGGTTAATCTCTATATAACGATCCAGAAAACCTAGAAAGAAAGGTGACCTTCCGGAGTTTCTGGGCTGGATCTGCCCGTGAAATACTGGCAGAGCCGAAAAATGGACTACTGTAAGGCCCTACATTTAGGGTAAATCATGGTAGCCTTCGGAGTCCCATAGGCATAAAGTTTAAATGGTTTGAGGTCCCTCTGGAGTCGTTGTTCTCTCCGCCCGCCCCCCCCCCAAGAAGCGCCGTCACCAATAGGAATAGGTGTGAGCTCGGTGGACCCCTTTATGTTGAGAAAGCCCTCTCCAAGGGTGACAACGCTGTTTCTTTGTAAATACAATACAGGGAGTGTGCTTTTTCCACTTTATCACAGTAGGTGTGTTACTGGCAGGATCACTAAAAATGAGAACAAAATGCAGCCACATCAGCTAAGGTTTGGTTGTAAACTTTTTTTAATGTTTTATTTGCATACATTTATCAGACTAGACTATTTTTGTGATTATTCAAAGAGGAACTGCAGTCTGCTCACATAATTTGTAATAAAAACATCTGCACATTCTGAAGCTTCCCTCCAACCACTTTGCATATTATTTTATATATAATGTGATTCTGTACTTGCCAAATTTGCTGCAGAAATCTCCTTCCACTGAGTCTGGCTGCAGCCATTTTAACTGCCGTCTGTTCACTTCCTGGACTTGCACAGACGCACCTACAGCTCTGCAGCTCTTTGGCTCTTTTATGACTCCCCCCCCCCCCCCCCCCCCTAGTTCCTGGCAAACTCTCACAAGATTCAATAGATGGAAAGATAAAAAAAAATGACTGAAGTTCTGCTTTAAATTCTGTTGGCGTTCTAACTTGATGTTCATATAAATTCAAGACGTGGTGCCATTTCTACTCTTTAGGGTGTGGCACGTTTGGCCTTGTCTGATAGCTTCATCCACTTTCTCCACCCACAGCATGCGCTCTATCCTCAGGAATCATCGGTACCGGCGCGATGCACGCTCCATAGAAGATGAGGAAGAAATGTGGTTCAACACGGATGACGAAGACCTGGAGGATGGAGATCCGATCGTGCTTCCTTCTGACAAAATAAAGAACAGCGAAGATCTAATGGATCCTATCAGCAAGTTCATGGAAAGAAAGAAGTGTGAGTGTTATCTGATTATGGTGTGAGGACCTCGTCTGTGTATTTTTAGTTATGTGGAGGAAGGTATTAAAGCTGATCTCCAGGATGATCATATATTGTCTACATGCGTTCACCATGTGTATTCTTCTTGAATCTCGTGAGCTTTGTGTATTCCCTCCAGATCTGTGCAGTAATCCAGTGTGGGACTTCCTGTAATAAAGACCGCTCACTGCTGCTCTCTCTCCTTGTGCAGGATGACTGGTCTTGTCTCTGCCCCCTCCTTTGCAATTTTTTTATTGCAGTCTGGGCCCCAGTTGGGTAGGCTCACCCAAACAGTGTTAAGTTGGGTCACCATTGACATGAAAGACGGAAAGTGGGTGGGAAATCACTCCCAAGGGAGAGTGTGTGTGTTTTTTACGTTCCATTATATCCCTGGGACAGCAGGTGTAGCCAAATCCTCCCTTGAAGCGGAGTTCCTTTCTCCGTTGTCCAGGGACTCCTGTCATTCTCTTTGCTAGTGCAATCTAATGGTTGGTGGGGACAGGACCCCGAGCAGCACTTGATGTCTATACTCTGTAATAATGGACTGTTATTGGCACCGATTGTGTGGTTTTGACTTATGTTTCTACCATTATGGAATGAAGTCATATTTTAATGTTAAGAGATACTGTCAGGTACACTTGATGGTTGTTGTGACATCCTTTTGTATGTAATGTATCTTTTTTTTGCAATAAAAGATTTTGATTAAAAAAAAAAAAGGAAATTGGGGTTGTTAAGCAATGGTGGTTAGTACATGAACCCTGTTATGTTCTATTAAAACATGGATCCCAATATGTTCTGATTTCCAGTGAAGGAGAGTGAAGAGAAGGAGGTTCTTCTGAAGACCAGCCTCACTGGCCGACAGAGTCCAAGTTTTAAACTTTCCTTTTCTGGAGGGACAAAGACAACCCTCACCAGCCAATCAACAGCAAGCAGTTTACCGGGATCCCCCACCTCGCCTGGATCTCCCGGCTCACCCGATTCTCCAGGGTCCGTTTCCAAAAGCACACCTCAGACGGCAGCTATTACTACAAAGGTAAATATGACTGTAGCATGGCATGTCACTTATGTTTTCTCCCTGTGTAAACACACAAAGCACTTTTTTTTATTTTATTTTTTTGATGGGGAGCAAATGCTGCAGCTTCAAACAGTATTCACAGGTATAGAGTAATTCAAAATCCATGATTTCTTGTATTTCTTTATTTTTCAGCAGCTCCAAAAAGATTAGCTGCTGACTTTTAATAAACAGACACTCGCCTGTCCCACGGCCCAGCGATGTGGCTGCATGGAGCCTCGTTCCTCTCCCCCTCCTCTCCGCAGTGCCTCCATTGAAGCTGGGCACCTGGCCGTGACAGCTTGCATCTTTACGGCCGGCCGCGCGCTGCACTCTCCCAATGGACAGACAATCTTCTGGGACCTGTGACGTGTCCCAGAAGATTGCAGAGAGAGAGGAGCCACCTAGGGGCAGAGGAGGAGTCTTCTAGGCGGCCTGTAGTCAGGAAGTGGGACAGGAAGTCTCAGTCAAAACTATGCACCCATAGTGGGTGGAACTCTGCTTTAATATCCTGAAGTAGTCCATGGAGAATTCCAGAAGTTCTTATAAAGTTAGGCTGCCCAAAGATTATTATTTAATTTTTTTTGATCAGCCAATGGATTCTTCCTTCCACACAAGCGTGGTGGATAGAGGAATCCTTCCTGCTGAGATATATTCTGGCTGTGAGACAATCTATCAGAATACACTGATCAGTGGCTGCAGCTGGCTAATCAAGAAATGCTTTCCAACAAGCCTGTTAGACAAAAGTTGATCAACAATGTGATTAAGCCAATGTCTTAATGACATTGGCTGTATGTTTGGGGTGGTGGTTCTGCTGCAGAATACATTTGTGGGTATGCCATGATGAAGTATCTGCCTGTATTTCTTAGCATTGCGGACACCATTTATCCTGACCAAATCTCCCACTCCATATGCAGAAATGAAGCCCCAAATTTGCAATAAACCTTCACCATGCTTCACAGTCGCCTACAGACACATTATTGTACCACTCTGATTGATTGATTTAATAGATTTATAATGCGCCAAATACTGACCCGTCAGGGCAGTGTCTAAGCGCAGAAGACATAACTGTAAATGGATAAATCAAGTCAGGGAGGGAAAGAAATAGAAGGAAAAGAAAAAAGGAGAGCAAAAAAAATAAAAAACCGATCACCAGGGAACAAAAGGGAGAACTAACATGACTCTGCCTGCTTTTCCTGAAAAAAACAAGTTTTTAGCCTTTTACGAAAGGACATAATAGAGGGGAGAGACCGAATGGAAACAGGGAGACTATTCCATAGAGCCGCTGCCCTCACAGAAAAGCGTCTGCCCCCAAAGGTAAGCAAATGGGCAAGTGACAAGACCAGCTGTTAGTGATCTAAGTGCTCGTGCAGGAGCATATCCCGTTATCAAGGAATTCAGATATTGCGGGCCTGTCCCATGATAAGCGCGATAGGCAAGACAAAGAGCCTTAAACTCAACGCGATCTACCACTCTCCAGCCCTTCACCAATAAACAACTGCTTCCTGCTACAGCCAAATATTTCACATTGTGACTCCTCAGTCCAAAGCACCTGCTGCCATTTTTGTGCGCCGCCAGGTCCTAATTGTTCCTGCAAAGTGGAGTCATATTTCGAATGATTTTTCTTTCAAAAAATATTATCTAAGAATTTTCGTTCCATTTTCGCACTATTAGTGAGCTGCAGCAACAGCTGATTTTCGTGCGGCCATTGAATTTTAATAATCGTACATGTTGGAAATTGTTTAGAAAAACAAACTATTTTCTAATCAATGATGGGAGAATCGTGCGAGAAATGTAATCGAAAAAGAAATGCGCATGTGCAAGAAAAGAAGATTCCCCGACACGAAAATTATTTTTTGTAGCAATATTAGGTGGAATTGAACGTTTGGTTTGCCGAATTTCGAAATCAATGGTGCCATCGGATCACAAAACCCACAAATTTTCTGATTTTCATCAGAAAATTATTTTGAAATTCGACCATGTATGGCCAGCCTTAGCCTTGTTTCCACGTCCTATGCATGAAAAAAATAGGGGTCGACCGATATGGGTTTTTCTCTGGCCGATGCCGATATTTAGAAATTGCAGCGGCCGATGGTCGATATATGATGCCAATTTTTTATTTATTTTTTCTTTTGGCCGATATGTTAGACCAATTTTTTTTTTTTTCCCCCTTCATCTCATAAAATCTAACAGTTGGACCCCTTTCACACTGGGGTGTTTTTTCAGGCGCTTTTGGGCTAAAAATAGCACCTGTAAAGTGCCTGAAAAACTGCTACCCTGCAGTCTGTGTGAACGCCCGAGTGCTTTCACACTGAGGCGGTGCGCTGGCAGGACGTTAAAAAAAAAAAAAAATAAGTCCTGCAAGCAGCATCTTTGGAGAGGTAAAAAATAGGGGGGAACTAATGCGCAAACCACACTATATATAGAGAATAGCTAAAAATTCTAATAAGAACTACCATCCACCCTAACAATACTAAACCAGTAAAATTAAACGGAATGATGGTAGAAATCCCCTAGCAGGGGCCACAACTGAATAATGTTCGCACACTAATAGTATATGAGGAATGGGGGGTTGTTGGGGCGCTTGCTAATAATAAAGTGATAAATAATCAATAATCTAACAAATATTAATAATTAATGAAATCTAAGTGCATAAATAAAGTGCATATATGTGAAATAAGGTGCTTAATTAATAAAGTGTTAATCTTGAGGAATAAACAATGAAGAATAATAATAATAAAATCTTCATGCAGCCAATTCCAAAGTAGTGATCCCCAATATTGAATTCAATTTCATGCAAAAAACAGATAAGTCCATAACAGTTCATAAAAGTTCACAAAGTGCAAAGTGACACAAATATTTTTCTTCCACCGCAAAAGTGACAGGTGTTTAGGTGCTCCACTCGTTCTCACAAGCCTCTCACCTCAAAAGGCTTGTAAATAAAGCCTCCAAAAATTAGCAGCAGCAGACAATCAGGGATAACACTCCAGCACTTACAGGGCTGATGATGGTCTCAGATCTCAGTGGTATAATCGGACTCCCAGCAGTGGAGACAAAACAAAGAGGGGCTCCATAGTGCAGTAATGGTTAAAAAACGTTTAATCCATTATTACAAACACTTACATTACAGTTGAAAGATAACGGCATTGAAAACGAATCCACCGCTCTCGGCCGCGAGCGGGGATGATGGCTGGTCACGCCACTTAATCATAGGGTTAAGCATTAAGATTGCAAAAAAATAAGCCTCTTCACTTTGAATGTTTTATTATCTGTTGATGGACTGGCGTGTCTGTACTCTCTTCCTCAGGTATTCAAATTGCCATTCATACATCCCACAATTGCCCACTAAGAGTTTGTACCAAACATTTGCCAATTTAAATTTATTTTTTAACATTTTTAATGCCAAATATCTTATTTCCTATTTTTATTATTTTCAGGGAGGCCTAGTAGGACTGGTAGATTATCCAGACGACGATGAGGAGGAGGATGATGACGAAGAGGAAAAGGAAGAGACTCTACCGATCTCTAAAAAAGCAAGGCTTGGCTCTTAATACCAGCGTTTCTTTGGACAACTCCCCTTGAAATAACTGATCTCCCGCAAAGAACCGAGAATCCACCACAGCCAGAAGCAGCACTGTGGGATGGGTCCGACACAAACAACACGTAGACTTCTGCTCATCAAGTGCCAATTCCCCCGGAGCGCCAGGAGAGGGAAGACGACCGTTGGAAAGAGACGACTTAGCCTTGTACTCTCCCGTGTAGACCACACATTGCCCTTTTCTCAGGGAAGGAAAAACAAACAAAAAAACGTAAAATAAAAAAAAGCCAACAGGGCAGGGGTTTATTGTTAAACTCTTGATTGGCTGGTCAGTTGCTCCAAAGTTGATGGAGAGAGGTTCCGAAAAACACGCCGTTCCGTAAAGTCTGCAGCTATACAACGGATGCCAGCACTTCAGATTGGGTGGAATGTTTCTGCCTGTATAGGATTCCCACATCCTGAACATTTCTCATTGCCACAACAGGTTTTTAAACCCTCAGTGGGGTGAGCCGATTACAAAATTTTTGTTTTTTCCTTTTTTTTTTTTTTTTCTAATTTTATTTTTCTTTTACATCTGAGTCCCCCCCCCCCCTCCCCTCTCCCTCCCCCATTGCCCTGGAAACTGCAGCTTTCATTTGGAGGTGTAGGGGAAACATCTCCAACCTTCTTGATTAAAAATTTGAGTGGAATTCTAGATGTGTTCACTTTGTGTCCTGTTTTTGAATCATTTTTATATTCTTATTTCTCCACCCTGGGCTTCTGCCGACTTGTTCAATCTCTATTTGGGACCATTAAATTTTTTTCATTGTATATGATTCTGTTGTGATGGTTACGTGCTTTACAGATATCGCAGCCGGAAAACACCTCATTAAGGAAATGTTCTTTTTGTGTTGCTTATTTAATGTGTGCCTATACTGAAAAACGGTGGAATTTTAAATAACGCTCAACCAAAGCAAAAAATTGCACAGGATTGATTTACTAAAACTGAATGGAAATCAATCGGCTTCCATTTTTTTTTTTTTTTCAAAGCTTAAAGTGATGGTAAAGTCTCTTTTTTTTTTTTTTCTTTAAAAAATGACAAACATGTCATACTTGCCTGCTCTGTGCAGTCATTTTGCACAGAGCAGCCCCCATCCTCTTCTTTTCGGGTCCCTTGCCGGCACTCCTGGCCCCTCCCTCCTGTCGAGTGCTCCCACAGCAAGCAGCTTGCTATGGGGGCACCCGAGCCTAATGGTGCTGCTGCTGTGTCTCAGGGAGGGAGAGTCCCAGATAGCCGAGGCACTAATGCAGATCGCAGTTTTTTCATCTTAATGCATTAACCACTTGCCGCCCGCCATAATTTTACGGCTATCTGCCGTAACCCCTGTATCCTCTTATTCAGCGGGCGGGCGGCTTTCATATAAGTGGTCTCAGCGACAGTGTTGCTGCGCGATCACTTTCATCTGGGGCTGTAAAAAACCTTGAGCCTAGGTTCAAACTAGTGCGGTCTCAGACATTGCATGTGATCGCACCCGTACCACAGAAGCTGATCACATGCAATGTCTCAGCAATGTGAGTTCAGCCATACGGACATACCGTTCAGGCCCACCGGTCAGTTTCTTAGGCAAAATGGAATGCCAAGGTGGGAATGGAGTCTTATGGGAAAACTCATACAAATCTATAGGGCTGGATTTGTTTGGCCAGAGATAGGGTTGTCTCCTGTAGCTTTTAGGCTGGGTTCACACTACAGAACGCAGCGACTCACAGCAGGAGTCCGGTGCGTCTCCGCTCACCGTATCGGGTCCAATTTCAGTCTGAATTCAGACCTGAAACAAACTAAAAGACGCACAGGAGCCGCTGCAGATATGTGTGAACCGGCTCCGTAGAGAGCCGATCGCAATCTCCTGCTATGTGAATTTGATGTGGAGAAACCACCGCATCCAATTCGCAGAAGTGTGAACCCAGCCTTCAACTTCCAGTGTGAAGAAGCTTCCACTCTACAAAGTGTGAACAAAATGTTGTCCTTCCACAACAATGTACAGGCATACCCCACTTTTAAGTACATAATGGGACCAGAGCATGTATGTAAAACGGAAATGTACTTAACCACTTAAGGACCAGACCAATATGCTGCTAAATGACCCAAGGGGTTTTTACAATTCGGCAGTGCGTCGCTTTAACAGACAATTGCGCGGTCGTGCGACGTGGCTCCCAAACAAAATTGGCGTCCTTTTTTCCCCACAAATAGCTTTATTTTGGTGGTATTTGATCACCTCTGCGGTTTTTATTTTTTGCGCTATAAACAAAAATAGAGCGACAATTTTGAAAAAAAAGCAATATTTTTTACTTTTTGCTATAATAAATATCCCCCAAAAACATATATAACATTTTTTTTTTCCTCAGTTTAGGCCGATACGTATTCTTCTACCTATTTTATGGCGGACACTTCGGACAATTTTGACACATTTTTGGGACCATTGTCATTTTCACAGCAAAAAATGCATTTAAATTGCATTGTTTATTGTGAAAATGACAGTTGCAGTTTGGGAGTTAACCACAGGGGGCGCTGTAGGAGTTAGGGTTCACCTAGTGTGTGTTTACAACTGTAGGGGGGTGTGGCTGTAGGTCTGACGTCATCGATCGAGTCTCCCTATAAAAGGGATCACACGATCGATGCAGCCGCCACAGTGAAGCACGGGGAAGCCGTGTTTACATACGGCTCTCCCTGTTCTTCAGCTCCGGGGAGCGATCGCGAGGGGGCGGATAGAAACGAATAGCCGCGCCCTCGTCCCGGATCGCTCCTGAAGCCACGGGAACCGCCGCATGTACGGGGGGGGGGGCCCGACCCACGTCTAGGCAGGGACGTACAGGTACGCCAATGTGCCTGTCCGTGCCATTCTGCCGACGTAAATGTACATGCGGCGGTCCGGAAATGGTTAAAGTGAAACAATACCTTTTTTCACTTCTAGGGTGTAGTAGTGGGTCAGGAACTGTAGTGGGGGTGTCAGGAGCTGTAGTTTAGGTCTCAGGGGCTGTAGTGGAGGTGTCAAAGGCACACTGGAACAGGGCGGACTATGCTCTTGGAGCTTCAGCTCCTTCTACCACAGCTGTAAAATGTCTGTACAGTATACTTGTAAGGCACTTTACACTCGCGGGTATGTCCTTACTCGCGAGTGTATGTAAAGTGAGTGTACTTAAAGCGGGGTATGCCTGTATTGTGGAATGAACACTGATTAGACTAAGAAATTGGACTTTAAACGGCACATGGGTAGTTCATGTAAAAAAATCTAGGGGGTTTTATTATAGAAATCTGTAAAAGTACATTAATACATTCATAAATATTTGTATAGTAATCAATACATGGCCCAGAGTAATGCTCTAATATCACTTCCAAAAACTACAATAGCATTGGTAAACTCAAATTAAGAGAAGTAGATACCCAACAAACAATGATGGTTGAACAGTGTGTATATGAAGTGAATAGCCTTAGACGTGGGTCCAGTAGGCAAAAGAGTTTTCTTGCTCTGCTCTACATGTTTCGCGTATCGTGACAATTCTTCAGGAGCATGATAGTAAACGGGTCGTATGAAGTCGTGTAACATGGACCTGGATACCAACACACCTGACAATATATCTAAAACGGATAACCAGTAAGGTTTGTAGAAATCAAAATAATAGACAGCGGAGTATTAAATGAGGCACAGTCTGCTGGTAAGCGGGGAAGAAAAAGGGAGCCTCTTAATCATCAGGATGCGCGCACCGATATAAACCTGATTCGTGGGCTGGGCAGGCAAGGTCACGGAGCTTCGGACTGGGTCGCGTGTGCGCCCGTGACCCACGGCTGGGCATTATACAATCACGTACAGGTACGTGATTGTGCCCAGCCGTGCCATCCTGCCGATGTATATCGGCGTTAGGCGGTCCATAAGTGGTTAACCACTTAAGGACCCACTCATGTACATATACGTTTTTTTTTAAGGCGGATATCTCGGCAACGGCAGGAGCTGCTGCCACAACCGAGATATCTATCTTTACTGTGAGCGGTCCTGTAAACGATAACGGTGAGATCACCGTTATCGGCGGCGGTAGAGGGCGCCGCTCTGCCGCTTACCGGAGCCATCTGTAGCGGCAGAGGCGATCGGGTCCTTTCCTCTCCTCAGCTGGGATACGAGTGAGGGCAAGATGGCCCCCACCCTTCCCCGTTTATTTTATTTTTTTGCATTTTAGGCCTCATTCTCACTTCGGGTCGTTCGGGTCCGTCTGTCACGGACCAGAACGGCCGCTCCATGCATCGCTATGGAGCGTCGGATGTCCCCATCCGTCCATGCGGATCGGATCGGGTAAGATCTGATGAAAACGGACATGCTGTCCGTTTTCATCAGATCGCTCCATAGGGAGACAACGGTGCCCGACGAGCCCCTCCCCGCTCAGTGAGGAGCTTGTCATCAGTCGGCTCTGCGGACTGACCGTAGCGACGGAGTCCGCCAAGTGTGAATGAGGCCTAAGTCTAAATATTAGATGTCATGTCTTTGACCCCAGATCTCATATTTAAGAGGACCTGTCATGCTTTTTTCTATTACAAGGGATGTTTACATTCCTTGTAATAGGAATAAAAGTGATCACATTTTTTTTTTAGTGTAAAAAATAAGAAAATAAATAAGAAAAAAAATAAAATTTTAAAGCGCCCTGTCCCGACGAGCTCGCGCGCAGAAGCGAACACATACGTGAGTAGCGCCCGCATATGAAAACGTTGTTCAAACCACACAAGTGAGGTATTGCCACGATCGGTAGAGCGAGAGCAATAATTCTAGCCCTAGACCGCCTCTGTAGCTCAAAAGATGCAACCTTTAGAATTTTTTAAACGTCGCCTATGGAGATTTTTAAGGGTAAAAGTTTGACGCCATTCCACGAGCGGACGCAATATTGAAGCGTGACATGTTGGGTATCATTTTACTCAGCGTAACGTTATCTTTCACAATATATTTTAAAAAATTGGGCTAACTTTACTGTTGTCTTATTTTTTTTAATTAAAAAAAGTGATTTTTTTTTTTTTTTAAAGTGCGCTTGTAAGACCGCTGCGCAAATACGGTGTGACAAAAAGTATTGCAATGACCGCCATTTTATTCTCTAGGGTGTTAGGAAAAAAAATATATAATGTTTGGGGGTTTTAAGTAATTTTATAGCAAAAAAAAAAACAGTTTTAGTCTTGTAAATGCTGAATCTGAAAAACAGCCAAGTGGTTAAGCGATCGCCTTCAAAATGTATTGTGGAAAGTGTGTGGAATGGTGTTCCCCATTAACCACTAGAGGGCCGCGCTATAGACGAAAGACGTCCACAGCGCGGCTCTCAAGTGCCGAGTGGACGTCTTTAGACGTCCTGTTGTTGTGATTCCCCGTGCGCGCCGCTGGGGGCGCGCAGCGGGGAAACAAGGTGCCCGGCGCATCGCTCGGGAGCCGATGCGAGTGCCTGGCGGCCGTGATGTCCGCCAGACACCCGCGATCGTCGGTGACAGCGGGGACGTGGAGCTCTGTGTGTAAACACAGAGCTCCACGTGCTGTCAGGGAGAGAGGAGACTGATCTGTGTCCCTTTACATAGGGACACAGCATCGGTCACCTCCACCAGTCAGCCCTCTCCCCCCACACAGTAAGAATCACTCCCAGGGAATACATTTAACCCCTTCCTCACCCCCTAGTGTTAACCCCTTCGCTGCCAGTCACATTTATACAGTAATTAGTGCATTTTTACAGCACTGATCGCTGTATAAATGTGAATGGTTCCAAAATTGTGTCAAAAGTGTTCGATACGTCCGCCGCAATATCGCAGGCCTGACAAAAAAAAAAAAAAAAAATCGCAGATCGCCGCCATTACTAGTAAAAAAAAAAAAAAAAAAAAAAATCAAATCTATCCCCTATTTTGTAGGCGCTATAACTTTTGCGCAAACCAAACAATATACGCTTATTGCGATTTTTTTTTTTTTAACAAAAATATGTAGAAGAATACGTATCGGCCTAAACCGAGGGAAATTTTTATTTTTTTTAAAAAAAAAATGGGATATTATTATAACAAAAAGTACAAAAAAAAATTCTAAATTTTCGGCTTTTTTATGTTTATAGCGCAAAAAATAAAAATCGCAGAGGTGATCAAATACCACCAAAAGAAAGCTCTGTTTGTGGGAACAAAATGATACAAATATAATTTGGGTACAGTGTTTGTTGTATGACCGCACAATTGTCATTCAAAATGCGTCGGCGCTGAAAGCTGAAAATTGGTCTGGGCACGAAGGGGGTTTAAGTGCCCAGTAATGAAGTGGTTAATGTCTGCTGCTGATCTGGTACATCTAACCAGCAATTGAGCATGTTGGGATCTGTAGTTTCTTGGGTCAGAAGGGCTGCCCTTTGTGGCCCGGTCACTGCATTGTGATTGCTTTCTATACTCGAGTCATGAATGACCGTCCAGAGCTTGTTTGCGTTGCTAGGAGCCTGCTGAGAAAGCCAAAGTATGTGCATACCACGTCCACGAGGAGCTCTCCTCCCTCTCCTCCGCACCTCGTTCATTGTTCAGCTTCCTTGTTCAATTTCACAACTGCAACAAGAATACTCGTCTGAAAGGGGAATGACGCAAGGGAAAAAAAAAAAAATTAGAAAATTACAACGTGGTTTGTTTTTTCAATTTACGATGTAAAAATAGGATTGTACATTATCGCGCTCTGTTGTCTGTAATGAAGAACATTGGTTTGTGTCCGTCCTCTAGTGTTTCCCTCGATGCATTACTGAGCCTCGGCAACCTACCGCAAAATTACCTATCCAACTCCCCTAAATTGAAGTACTAAGCGCTTCTGGAGAACTCCATCTTTCTTTGTGTCCACACACACAGTGGCCCAGATTCAAGAAGCAATTGCGCCTGTGTAACCATAGGTTACACAGCGCAATTGCTTACTTGCTCCGGCGTTACGAATGCTCCTGATTCAGGAACATCGTAACGCCGACTGTAGCCTAAAATCTGCGTGGCATAAGGCTCTTTTATGCCACGCATATCTTAGGCTGCATTCTTGCGATGACCGCTAGGGGGCGCTCCCGTTGTGCTCAGTGTATAGTATGCAAATTGCATACTAACGCCGATTCACAATGTTGCGCGAGCCCTGCGTACGCAATTTACGTCGTTTCCGTACGGCGTGTTTAGCGTAAGGCTGCCCCTTCTAATAGTAGGGGTAGCCAATGCTAAAGTATACCCGTCGTTCCCGCGTCGCAAAAATTTGAATTTTTACGTCGTTTGCGTAAGTGATTCGTGAATGGCGCTGGACGCCGTTCACTTGGAAGCAAATGACGTCCTTGCGACGTCATTTGCCGCAATGCACGTCGGGAAAGTTTCCCGACGGAGCATGCGCTCTACGCTCGGTGCGGGAGCGCGCCTAATTTAAATGATTCCCGCCCCCCTACGGGATCATTTACATTAGGCGCCCTTACGCAGGGCAAGTTTACACAGCGCACATGCAATTTACGGAGCTACTGCTCCGTGAATCGCGGGTAGCGCAGGAAATTTGCGGGGGCGCAGGGCAAAAACGCTGCCCTGCGCCTCAGTAACACATGGGCAAATTCTACCTGAATCTGGGCCAGTGAAATTTCAGCATTCATACATGCGGTTATATCCTCCATAAATTGAGCTGACCCTTTCCATCCATGTATTTCCACACAAGGCCACTAGATGGTGCCAGGATACAGATTTTTGAAGACACTTGTATAGGTCTTTCCATGCTGGCCAATGTTCCCAGGCCAAGCCTGCTGTAGGGAAAGTTTATCAGTTGAGATGGATCCTCATTATTGTTACTCTCAGACAGCCTGGCACCTGCAGTGCTTCGCTCTCCCTCCTCTGTAGGCAGGGCTGTCTTAATGAGAGGGCACACCTGGGCACTGCCTAGGGGCCCCAGCTGCATGGGGGGGGGGGGGCCTGCACTTTCCCCAAAGTAGCTTGTCCTTGAGCCCCACGCTGCCCCGAATTTTAGGGGCCCCATGATGGCACTGAGAGTGATAGATACACAGGGGAGGCAGTCTGCCCTTCTACCTACTTGATGTGTGTTTACCTGCACTGTCATCATTGTAGGGGCCCCGGAGCATTACTTTGCCCAGGGGCCCATGATGCTATTAACCACTTAAGCCCCGGACCAATATGCTGCCTAAAGACCCAAGGTGTTTTTACAGTTCGGGACTGCGTCGCTTTAACAGACAATTGCGCGGTCGTGCGACGTGGCTCCCAAACAAAATTGGCGTCCTTTTTTCCCCACAAATAGAGATTTCTTTTGGTGGTATTTGATCACATCTGTGGTTTTTAGTTTTTGCGCTATAAACAAAAATAGAGCAACAATTTTGAAAAAAATGCAATATTTTTTACTTTTTGCTATAATAAATATTCCCCAAAAACATATATAAACAATTTTTTTCCTCAGTTTAGGCCGATACGTATTCTTCTACCTATTTTTGGTAAAAAAAAATCGCAATCGTTTATCGGTTGGTTTGCACAAAATTTATAGCGTTTACAAAATAGGGGATAGTTTTATTGCATTTTTTATTTTTATTTTTATTTTTTACTACTAATGGCGGCAATCAGCGATTTTTTTCGTGACTGCGACATTATGGCGGACACTTCGGACAATTTTGACACATTTTTGGGACCATTGTCATTTTCATAGCAAAAAATGCATTTAAATTGCATTGTTTATTGTGAAAATGACAGTTGCAGTTTGGGAGTTAAACACAGGGGGCGCTGTAACATTTAGTGTTCACTTGGTGTGTGTTTACAACTTATGGGGGGTGTGGCTGTAGGACTGACGTTATCGATCGAGTCTCCCTAATAAAAGGGATCACTCGATCGGTGCGCCGCCATAGTGAAGCACGGGGAAGCCGTGTTTACACACGGCTCTCCCCGTTCTTCAGCTCCGGGGAGCGATCGTGACGGAGCGGCTATAAACGAATAGCCGCGCCGTCGTCCCGGTTTCGCTCCCCGAAGCTTACCGACCTCCGCATGTACCGGGGGGGTCTCGATCGGACCCCCGACCCACGTCAAGCAGAGGACGTACGGGTACGTGCATGTGCCTGTCCATGCCATTCTGCTGACGTATATTTACATGAGGAGGTCGGCAAGTGGTTAATCACTGCCTGCAGTCGAAATACGGCTGCAAAGCGGTTGCTTAACTCTGGGAGGACGTCCTCCCAGAATCGCGCGCCCACGGGAATGTCCGTGACCGCCGCATCACGGTAAATCGCCGCTGATAGCGGCGGTTTACCATGTGATCGCTCCGTCCACTTGTAAACAAGCCGGTTCCTCCCTCCCCTCTCTGTACCGAACGGTACAGTGTGAGGAGAGAGGGGGGGGGGGAGAGAACAGATGCAGCACGAGTGCTGTGGGTTGGATCTGTGACAGATCCAGCCAGCCATCCTTGCTCAGCCATCCCTGCCCCATACTGTGCAATACACAATACCAATACTCTGCAATACCCCACACTACTCTGCAATACCCCACACTACCCTGGAACGTCGCCTATGGGGATTTTTAAGTAGCGAAGTTTGGCGCCATTCCACGAGCGTGTGCAATTTTGAAGGGTGACATGTTGGGTATCTATTTACTCGGCGTAACTTCATCTTTCACATTTATGCAAAAGAATGAAGAAAAAATACTAAATTTTGCTAAATTTTATA
This sequence comes from Rana temporaria, assembly GCF_905171775.1. NCBI lineage: Eukaryota > Metazoa > Chordata > Amphibia > Anura > Ranidae > Rana > Rana temporaria. Next base: position 9,782,784 of record NC_053501.1, on the reverse strand, counting down.
ACAGAAACAACGAAAAATTCATTTTTTTTTACAGAATTTTCAGTCTTTTTTCTCTTATAGCGCAAAAAAGTGGGCCGACTTTACTGGCTATTTTTTTTTTTTTTTAATTCATTAAAGTAATTTTTTCCCAAAAAATTGCATTTAAAAAGACTGCTGCGCAAATACAGTGCAACATAAAATATTGCAACAACCGCCATTTTATTCTCTAAGGTCTCTACTAAAAAATGATATAATGTTTGGGGGTTCTAAGTAATTTTCTAGCAAAAAATTTTTTATTTTAACTTGAAAAGAGCTGTCAGAAAAAGGTTTGGGGGCAGATCCACAGTGAGAGTACGCCGGCGTATCTACCGATACGCCGGCGTACTTTCAAAATTTCCCGCGTCGTATCTTTAGTTTGAATCCTCAAACCAAGATATGACGGCATCTGGGTTTGATCCGACAGGCGTACGTCTTCGGATCGTAGATGCAATACTTCGGCGTCCGCTGGGTGGAGTCTGCGTCGGTTATGCAAATTACTTTTTTCCGACGATCCACGAACATACGCGCGGCCGTCGCATTCTCTTACGTTGTCTCTAGTCGGCTTTTTCCGGCGTATAGTTAAAGCTGGTATTTTGCGGCGTATAGATAGACTTGCCATGTTAAGTATGGCCGTCGTTCCCGCGTCGAAATTAGAATTTTTTTTTGCGCAAGTCGTCCGTGAATAGGGATGGACGTAATTCACGTCTAAGTTAAAAAAAATGACGTTGTTGCGACGTCATTTCGCGCAATGCACGGCGAGAAAATTTCGAAACGGAGCATGCGCAGTTCATTCGGCGCGGGGACGCGCTTCATTTAAATGAAACACGCCCCCTAATCGCCGATTTTAATTCCGCCGCCAGAAATACACTACGCCGCCGTAACTTACGGCGCGAAATCTTTGAGGATTTGAAAGAACGCCAGGTAAGGTACGGCGGCGTAGCGTATCTCTGATGCGCTGCGCGGGTGCAGATCTATGTGGATCTGCCCCTTGGTGTTTAAGTGGTTAAACATTCCTAATTTACATACAGAAGTTTATTCCCTTGATGTAAAAATCAATGTGATACAATGTTTAGACTTAACTTTCCACTGATAAAGAATGTTTTCAAAACTTGGCAGGCTGCCCAGACTTGGACTTTTGGCTGGGAGCAGAGAGGAAATTCTTTGCATACCAAAGTGCAGAGAGAGAAAATTATTTTCCGGTCAAAGATTGTGAAACCCGGTGTCAAGAATCGCAACGGGAAAAAGATTGCGATAACGATTCTTGACGATTACTCGTGCATCTCTAGTGCCCGCTGTTCTCTATTGGATGGTCCGATGTAAACAAACTGCCTGTCTTGTTTCAGTAGCAGCTGGTGCTCAATATTTGAGGGGGGTGGCAAACAAACCTGCCCCCCTCACTCGCACGGGAGACGGACGGGAAGGCGGTGATCCCCACTCCCCGCGGGAGACGGACGGGAAGGCGGTGATCCCCACTCCCCGCGGGAGATGGACGGGAAGGCAGCAAACGGAGGCCTTACCGTAAGGAGGCAGACGGGATCTGGGATGAGATGAAGAGATGCAAGCTGAGCTTGCCGAGGGAAGAGCCTCCCGGTCAAACAGAAAGTGGATCCTAAGACTCCCTGGCCAATTGGGTCTCTGGACTTGCTTCTTGATTGGCTGGGAGGAGAATCAGGAAGACGATAGCGAATATTAATGTGCTATTGTCCCACAACTGGGTGGGCTCAGGGCACAGTGCTCTGCGCCCCAAGCCCACCCCTTTATTAAGCCAATTAGAGCCTCCGACTCTAATCATGTGCTTCAAAAACATAAAACCCCATTGGAAGTCATGCGTCCGGTGCCCTGCATGCAGATTAGGGGACAGGCACATGAATTAGGGGGTGGCTACTGGTCTGTTTACATCTGACAGTCATCCAATCCACGTATCGAATGCTCCTGATTCAGGAACCTCGATACGCCGACTGCAGCCTAAGATATGCCTGGCATAAGGCTCTTATGCCAGTCATATCTTAGGCTGCATTCTTACGCAGGCCGCTAGGTGGCGTTCCCGTAGTGGTCAGCGTAGAGCATGCAAATTGCATACTAACGCCGATTCACAACCGTACGCGCGCCCTGCGTACGCAGTTTGCGTACGTCGGTTTTTGCGTAAGGCTGCCCATGCTATTAGCAGGGGCAGCCAATGCCAAGTATACCCGTCGTTCCCGCGTCGCGAAATTTAAAAAATACGTCGTTTGCGTAAGTGAATCGTGAATGGCGCTGGACGCCATTCACGTTCACTTTGAAGCAAATGACGTCCTTGCGACGTCATTTACCGCAATGCACGTCGGGAAAGTTTCCCGAGGGAGCATGCGCACTATGTTCGGCGCGGGAACGCGCCTAATTTAAATGATCCACGCCCCCTATGGGATCATTTAAATTGCGCGCGCTTACGCCGGGCATTTTTCAGGAGCACCCACGCAATTTACGGAGCTACTGCTCCGTGAATCAAGCGTAGCGCAGGTAATTTACAGAGGCGCAGCGGCAAAACGGTGCGCTGCGCCTCCGTAAAAACTGCGCAAATGTACCTGAATCTACCCCACTGTGTTCAGTGTCCGCCTATCACGGAGGCCCTCTCGTCCTGTGTTTAGAAGGCCTCAGTGATAGGCGAACACAGAACACAGTGCCTCCTGGGAAGCCGACTGTTCCGCCTATCACGGAACAGAAGACGTAGGAGGTGCGGCTTTTGAAAAAACGTACGGCCGCGATTCTGCATGTCTTAGGATAAGGTAAGGGCACAGCGAGGGGGGACACGGAGCGGAGCGCGGACGGGGAGAACAGCACAATGGAGGGGTAATGTAATGTAATGGGACACAGTCTGGCATGTAATGGGACACAGTCTGGCATGTAATGGGGCACAGTCTGGCATGTAGTGGGGCACAGTCTGGCATGTAGTGGGGCACAGTCTGGCATGTAGTGGGGCACAGTCTGGCATGTAGTGGGGCACAGTCTGGCATGTAGTGGCGCACAGTCTGGCATGTAGTGGCGCACAGTCTGGCATGTAGTGGCGCACAGTCTGGCATGTAGTGGCGCACAGTCTGGCATGTAGTGGCGCACAGTCTGGCATGTAGTGGCGCACAGTCTGGCATGTAATGGTGGCACCGTGATGCGAGGCATGACTAGTAGGAAAGGGGGTAGTCTTATACGGTGAGTATATCCCAAAACCAAAATTTTGGCTGGAAAATTAGGGGGTCGTCTTATATGCCGGCAAATAGGGTAATTCTTTGTTGTACATCCATTATTAATAGTTGTTTACAGCCTTGAAAATCCTATAAATGTTACATTTATCGGCGTGGAATACAGATCGGACGTGACCTCACGGAAACTCCGGTTAATGTGAGATTTGTCTGTCAGCAGTCTGCTGTCGCTGTTTGGATGGAAATTAAAGTCCTGATTTATTACAGACACATAACACCCAATGTCATACTTCCTAATATTTTACATGTCTTTCCAGGGATACTTTTCTGCTGAGCCGGGGCTTTTCACCCAATCACAGACAGAGTCGTCCAGAGCAGTGTTTTTCAACTCCAGTCCTCAAGGCACGCCAACAGGTCAGGTTTTCAGGATTTCCTTTAGATGAAACAAATGTGGTGATTACTAAGGCTGGGTTCACACTACTACACTACTTTCATCCTACTTTGCTCTGCTACATTGGTCCTACATCCATCCTACTTTCATGAACAGGATACTACTTTGGTCCGACTTCAATGATATTCAATGGGCCTGAAGTAGGATCAATGTAGGACCAAAAGTAGTACAGGGAGCATTTTCAAAGTCGGACCGACTTGTGTAGGACGCTACAAGACGCTCTCATAGGGAAACATTGAACACAGAGCAAAGTAGGATGAAAGTAGTGTAGTAGTGTGAACCCAGCCTCAGGCAGTGAAACTGATCAAATCACCTGTTCAAAATAATGGGAAGCCTGAAAACATGACCTGTTGGTGTGCCTTGAGGACTGGAGTTGAAAAACACTGGTCTAGAGCAGTGTTTCTCAACTCCAGTCCTCAAGGCGCCCCAACAGGTCATGTTTTCAGGATTTCCCTCAGATAAAATGGCTGTGATAATTACTAAGGCCACTCAAATCACCTGTGCAAAATAATGGAAAGCCTGAAAACATGACCTGTTGGGGCGCCTTGAGGACTGGAGTTGAGAAACACTGGTCTAGAGGACAGCAAAACAATATTAGATGTCTTCTGCTTCACTGAAATATAGATGTGTATTTTGCATCTGAGATGATTCCCTGAAGAGAATATATAAGAAGAAGAAGGTAATTTAAACTAAAATTTTGACACATTTTTGGGACCATTGGCATTTTTATAGCGATCAGTGCTATACAAATGCATTGGATAACTATAAAAATGCCACTGGCAGGGAAGGGGTTAACACTAGGGGGCGGGGAAGGGGTAAAGTATGTTCCCTGGGTGTGTTCTAACTGTAGGGGGGGTGGGACTGACTAGGGGAAATGACTGATCGCTGTTCATACATTGTATGAACAGAGGATCAGCTTCCCCCCCCCCCCGACAGGACCGGGAGCTGTGTGTTTACACACACAGCTCCCGGTCCCCGCTCTGTAACGAGCGATCGCGTGTGCTCGGCAGCAATCGCGCCCGCCGGGCATGCACACGGGAGTCGGGGTGAGCGCACGCGCCCCTAGTGGCCTGCGCGAGAGCCGACTTGCCGCCGTAAAATGATGGTTGGCAGTCGGCAAGCAGTTAAATGTGCCCCTAAATGCGTTCAAAGTTATCCGCCTGCAAACGCTGCAGTTATTGGGTGTTTTCAGGGCAGGAATGCATGAAATTCGCACTGTTTTTGCTGCGGCTAGCTTACATTTGCCAGCGAGGCTAGCTATTATTTTCACAGAAAAGGTGAAGCCCTCCCCGCGTCCCAGGGGATGTTTGCATACCTCCCCCGCCTCCCCCCTCCCCCCCTCCCCATCGCACCAACATGTACTTTGGTCTCATCTCTTTCCTGGATATAATAATGCGGTCACACATGGTTGGTGCCTGTAGTTCCTCCTTTCAGGAGTTCTCCGCCTCACCGACTCTGTCTGCCCCATTCAGCCTCAGCACTCCAGTCTCTTAATTACCACTTTTCCCATCTCACCGCTAATCACTGTTTACCGTACAGGAGAAAGTATGTGGGTTATGTTCAGGCCCGAGGCTGCCCACCGCCGTCCTGCCATGCAGGCCGGCTTTCCAAAGCTGTAAACACCAACCGTAGAAGTGCGATTCATTTCAGACATGGGATGTGAGGGTGACCACGTGTCCCGGATTGCCCAGGACAGTCCCGGGGACCTTCACTCTGGGACAATACAGCGTCCAGGAATGTAACTGACACAGGTCTTAGCATGAACCCCTCAGAGCTTAAGATGTGACACCCCCCCCCCAAAATAGTGAAGAACTACAGGTCCCCCAGCATAGATCTGTGAAATCACACCCTTAGATCTCACGGGTTCATCCTGGGAGTTTCAAATTTGGGGGGTCACATCTTTAGACATCAGGGGTTCATGCTGGGATTGGTAGTCCTTTACTTTGGGGGTGTGTGACCTCCCCGAATTTTAAGACTACAGGTCCCAGCATGACCCCCCCCCCCCCCAGAGATGAAGGTCCGAGAGACCCCCCGCCCCCCAAATAGTGAAGAACTACAGGTCCCAGCATAAACCTGTGAAATCTATGGGATCACACCCTTTAGGGTGACCACGTGTCCCGGATTACCCGGGACAGTCCCGCATTCTGCAAGTCTGTCCCGGGACCTTCACTCTGGGACAATACAGTGTCCCGGAATGAAACTGACACAGGTCCCTGCATGAACCGCTCAGAGCTTAAGATGTGACACCCCCCCCAAACTAGTGAAGAACTACAGGTCCCAGCATAGATCTGTGAAATCTATGGGGTAACACCCATAGATCTCATGGGTTCATGCTGGGAGTTTCAAATTTGGGGGGGGGGGGGTCACATCTTTAGATATCAGGGTTTCATGCTGGGATTGGTAGTCCTTTACTTTGAGGGGGGAGTGTGACCTCCCCAAAGTTAAAGACTACAGGTCCCAGCATGACCCCCCCCCCCCCAGAGCTGAGGATGCAAGAGACCCCCCGCCCCC
>NC_053501.1:9686634-9771634 GCF_905171775.1 Rana temporaria | reverse complement strand
TCGATCTCTATATGCTCTCGTAGAACGCTATTAGATCTCTGTATTCGCTTCTAGAACTCTTGGATCTCTGTATTCACTTCTAGAACTCTTTAGATCCCTATATGCCCTTTTAGATCCCTATATGCCCTTTTAGATCCCTAAATGCCCGTATAGAACGCTATTACAGCGGTGGCCAAAAGTTTTGAGAATGATACAAATATTAATTTTCACAAAGTCTGCTGCTTCAGTGTTTTTAGATCTTTTTGTCAGATGTTACTATGGTATACAAAGTATAATTACAAGCATTTCCTAAGTGTCAAAGGCTTTTATTGACAATGACGTAAAGTTGATGCAGAGTCAATATTTGCAGTGTTGACCTTTCCTTTTCAAGACCTCTGCATGCCGTTGTTCATTTTCTGGGCCCCATCAGGCTTGGAGTTTGTCGGAATTTGTGGGGGGGGGGGGTTTGACACCCGCCTCTTGAGGATTGACCACAAGTTCTCAATGGGATTGAGGTCTGGGGAGTTTCCTGGCTCTAGACCCAAAATGTTCATGTTTTGATCACCAAGCCACTTGGTTATGACTTTGGCCTTATGGCGAGGAGCTCCATCATGCTGGAAAAGTCATTGCTCATCACCAAACTGTCCTTGGGTGGTTGGGAGAAGTTGCTCTCGGGGGATGTTTTTGGACCATTCTTTATTCATGGTTGTGTTCTTACGGAAATTGTGAGTGTGCCTCCCACTCCCTTGGATGAGAAGCCCCCACACATGACTGGTCTCAGGATGCTTTACTGTTGGCATGACACACGACTGATGGTGGCGCTCACCTTTTTTTTCACCGGACAAGGTTTTTTTCTGGATGCCCCAAACAATCGTAAAGGATTGTCAGAGAAAATGACTTTCCCCCGGTCCTCAGAAGTCCAATCCCTGTACCTTTTGCAGAGTATCAGTCTGTCCCGGATGTTTTTCCTGGAGAGAAGTGACTTCTTTGCTGCCCTTCTTGACACCAGGCCGTCTTCCAAATGTCTTCTCACCGTGTGCCGATGTCATCGCACCTCTCTGCTGCCATTCCTGAGCAAGCTCTGCATTGGTGCTGCCCCGATCCCGCAGGTGAATCAACAGCCCTGGAGTTTACTGGACTTTCTTGGGCGCCATGACGCTTTTTTATCACAAATGCAGTGGAAATGTTTTTATTTTTGGGGGATTACGTTTATTTTCATGGCAAAGAGGGACTTTGCAATTCATCTGATCACTCTTCATAACATTCTGGAATTATATGTGTAGCACCCTGATGTCTAGGAAGGGTTGCTCCTAAATTTACCTGACAGGTATCATTGCCTTTGGCCGATTGTGAGGGATCAATTGATTTCACTCTAATGCCGCGTACACACGATCAGACATTCCGTCAACAAAACCGTGGATTTTTTTTCTGACAGAATGTTGGCTCAAACTTGTGTTGCATACACAAGGTCACACAAATGTTGTTGGATCTCTATATGCCCTTACAGAACTCTCTATTGGATCTCTATATGCCCTTACAGAACACTCTATTGGATCTCTATATGCCCTTACAGAACTCTCTATTGGATCTCTATATGCCCTTACAGAACTCTCTATTGGATCTCTATATGCCCTTACAGAACTCTCTATTGGATCTCTATATGCCCTTACAGAACACTCTATTGGATCTCTATATGCCCTTACAGAACTCTCTATTGGATCTCTATATGCCCTTACAGAACTCTCTATTGGATCTCTATATGCCCTTACAGAACTCTCTATTGGATCTCTATATGCCCTTACAGAACTCTCTATTGGATCTCTATATGCCCTTACAGAACTCTCTATTGGATCTCTATATGCCCTTACAGAACTCTCTATTGGATCTCTATATGCCCTTACAGAACTCTCTATTGGATCACTATATGCTCTTATAGATATTTAGATGGCAGTCTACTGATTCAGATTTCTTATTTCAATAAAAATTCTTTAGTGGAAGTTCTGAAATTCTGATTACACTTGTCGCATTCATAGAAGATGAGTCTGAGGCTCAACAGTAAATAACAAGAACATCTCAGTGTTTTTCGGTTTGACGCTGCAGCCACCATGTTGGATTGTTAGCTCTGTGGTTCAGTTATCTGCCTCCTGGGGTCTGCTGAGGGCCTGCTGGATCCAATAACTCAGCAGCGTTTGGCTTGCAGGTTGTCCCCCCTGTATGTACTGTTTTATCATTTTGTTACTTTTGTCCACAAATGATGTCCCTTACTTATAATTGGAATGCTGGTCTGGAAACTTGTATATGTTATCATAGAAATCTTAGATCTTTATACGCTTCCACAGAAATATTTCGCTTGGAGGGGGGGGGGGGGGGTGAGCATGCAGATTAATGGTTGTTTTTTTTGGGGGGAAAGATGGGATTTTTGCTGACACATAATGCTCATACATCTGGGGGGGGCAATATTGCATGGTTGCCCTGGGCTCTAGATAACCTTGTCCCGGCACTGCCAATCACTGTGTTTATTCAGAAATGTAAGGGGCTGGTAAATTACATTACCACTTCAGCCACTCATCCTGAAACATCATCAGTGCCCGCGGCAGAGGAGGGAAGCCGGTAGCGCTGCAAGATGGGGGTACTGAGCTGCATAGGGTGTGCCTGGGCACACCTGGCACACCCTGTGCGCACGCCTTTTAATGCTGAAGAGACGTTATTTTGTATTTCTCTTCTGCATTCAAAATCCTGACTGTTCTCCAGCTTTTATAATTTATATTTTTCCATAAAGTTAACTTTCTCTATTGTATGTACTGTACACATGGATGTTTGCAGACGACGAGCATGGCAGTCTTCGATTGTATCTGAATCTTCCAGGTACAGGAAGTGTGCATGTTTTGCATATGATCTGAAAGCAGCAAACACAGAATTAATCAGCGCTCGCTTTGGCCGCGTAAAGTTTCTAAGTTTCTGCACTTGGCATAATACTGCCACTTTTTGCAATGACTTTTTGACTAATCCTAATTGTGTCGTCATTCTGAGTAACGGATAGAAAAGCCATAAGTTTTGTGTAAAGACCTGATGCCCAACTTGCAGCTCGGGGGCCACATGAGACCGTTTTGGGCTCTTTTTGGACAACCCTCGGTGGCCATCTGTGTTTTCTTTATCTACGTGTCTTCTCAGGCTACTGAGGGAAAAATATTCCATAGACTGATTATTATTATTATACAGGATTTATATAGGGCCAACAGTTTACGCAGCGCTTTACAATATTTATTATTATTATTATTATCATACAGGATTTATATAGCGCCAACAATTTACGCAGCACTTTACATCAGGGAAGACAGTACAGTCACAATACAAATCAATACAGGAATGATCAGAGGGCCCTGCTCGTTAGAGCTTACAATCTAGAAGGGAGGGTCAAGTGGAACAAAGGGTAGTTAGCTGTGGGACATGATCAGATGGACAGTTGTGGGAAGGGTAGGCTTCTCTGAAGAGGAGGGTTTTCAGGGATCCTCTAAAAGCTAATAGAGAAGGAGATAGGCGGATAGATTGTGGTAAGGAGTTCCATAGGCTTGGAGAGGCTCTGGAAAAGTCCTGGAGACGAGCATGGGAGCAGGTGATGAGAGAGCTAGAGAGTAGGAGGTCTTGGGAAGAACAAAGAGAACAATTAGGTTGGTATTTAGAGACTAGGTCAGTGATGTAGCTGGGGGCAGAGTTGTGGATGGCTTTGTAGGTAGAAAAGTCATGAGTTTTGTGTAAAGACCTGATGCCCAACTTGCAGCTCAGGGGCCACATGAGGCAGTTTTTGGCTCTTTTTGGACAACCCTCGGTGGCCGTCTGTGTTTTCTTTTTCTAGGTGTCTTCTCAGGCCACTGAGGGAAAAATATTCCATAGACTGATTATTATTATTATACAGGATTTATATAAGGCCAACAGTTTACGCAGCGCTTTACAATATAAAAGGGAGACAATACAGTTATAATACAATAAAATACAAGAGGATTTAGAGGCGGTTCACACAGGGGCGGCAAGACTTGCCGAGCGACTCGGCCAGGCGATCTGCCTGCGACTTCAGAGGCGACTTGAAAAATTACTTCTGTATTGAAGTCAATGCAAGTTGCCCTGAAGTCATCCCAAAAGTAGTACAGGAACCGTTTTCTAAGCGACTTGAGTCTCTCCTATTGGAACGGTTTCTATAGTACGGAGCGCGACTTGTCAGTTGGCTAAGTCGCCCCTGTGTGATCCGGCTCTGAGAGGTTACTAGCTGTCAAATAGGTTGGTTTGATTAATTTTTTATGATCAATAATAATGTAATATATATATATATATATATATATATATATATATATATATATATATATATATATATATATATATATATATATATATATATATATATATATATATATATATATATATATATATATATATCCCTAAAATAATTCTACAGTAAGGATTTTTATTGAGAAAAAAAAAAAACATGTCCTACTTTCCAGCTCTGTGTGATGCCTTTGCACAGAGTAGCCTGATCCCCCTTTATTTTTGGTCCCCCGTTGGCGGTCCTAGCTCCTCCCGCCCTGCCGCGTGTCCCCGATAAGAAGTCTTTTGGCCAATGGCTCCTGCTGCTGTGTAAGCCAATGAGGAGAGAGAGAGACCCGGGAGAGCCGCTGCTCTTGTGGACATCGCTGGATCGGGATGGGGCTCAGGTAAGTGTGTCTGCAGTCTGAGGCCATCCCCTTTCACACTGGGTCGCTTTGCAGGTGCTATAACACTAAAAATAGCGCCCTGAAATAGCCGCTGCTGTCTCTCCAGTGTGAAAGCCCCGAGGGCTTTCACACTGGAGCGGTGCGCTAGCAGGACGGTAAAAAAAGTCCCGCTAGCAGCATCTTTGCCACGGTGAAGGAGCGGTGTGTGTGTGTGTATACTGCTCCTCCACCGCTCCTGCCCATTGAAATGAATGGGCACCGCGGCTAAATCGTTGCATTTGTAAGACCCCTTTCACACTGAGGCGCTTTCATGGAGAAAAAAAAAAAGAGCTTGAAAAGCTTGCGAAAACCTATTTTCATTAAAATTAATGAATGCTTTCACACTGCGGCGGTGCGCTGGTGGGGAGGTAAAAAAACGCTCCCTCTCCATTGAAATGAATTAAAAGCTCAGTGTTTTACTGGCAGTTTTAGAAGCCCCTCGGTATGAAAGGGGCCTAAATTTCGAAAGTCAGTATAAGGGAATAGTATAGGAAAAGCTCTGTGTGGATGGTACAGTGGCATGCAGCATATGGATAATATAGGAGGGGGGTGGTGTGCTGGGTATGGAGGATATAGGGGGTGTGCTGGGTATGGATAGTATCGGGGGGGGGGGGGGGTGCTCGGTATGGATGGTGCAGTGGCATGCTGGGTATGAATGGTATGGAGGGGGTGCTCTGTATGGATGGTGCAGTGGCATGCTGGGTATGAGGGGGAGAAGCTCAGTATGGATGGTGCAGTGGCATGCTGGGTATGAGGGGGAGAAGCTCAGTATGGATGGTGCAGTGGCATGCTGGGTGTTGTCGGTATAATTGGTTCAGTGGCATGCTGGGTGTGGATGGTATAGGGGGGGTTGCTGGTAGGGATGCTCTGTATGGATGGTATAGTGGCATGCTGGGTATGGATAGTATGGGGGTAGTCAGTATGGATGGTGCACTGGCATGCTCTGTATAGATGGTGCAGTGGCATGCTGGGTATGGATGGTATAGGGGGGGTTGCTGGGTAGGGATGCTCAGTATGGATGGTACAGTGGCATGCTGGGTATGGTGGCGGGGGGTATGCTCGGTATGGATGGTGCAGTGGCATGCTGGGTATGGTTGGTATAGGGGGGTGTGGTCGGTATAATTGGTACAGTGGCATGCTGGGTATGAATGGTACAGCATGGTGCACAGGATCCAGGCCTTGTGTGGGTGCGGTGACTTGAGTATGTGAACGAGGCCGGTTGAGCTGTAACCTGAAACACTTCATTACATTGAACACAAATAGCGGATCGTCTTACTTCTTCTGATCTCCAACTCTCCCAGGATCAGATGGGGGTTGTCATGGCTCCTGTTACTGAAGTACCTGGCCTCTGACCACTTTATACAGTATCTCTCAGAAGTAAGTACACCCCTCACATTTTTGTAACTGTTTTCTTCTATCTTTTCATGTGACAACACTGAAGAAATGACACTTTGCTACAATGTTGTGTAGTGAGTGTACAGCTTGTATAACAGTGTACATTTGCTGTCCCCTCAAAATAACTCAACACACAGCCATTAATGTCTACACCGCTGGCAACAAAAGTGAGTACACCCCCAAGTGAAAATGTCCAAATTGGGTCCAAAGTGTCAATATTTTGAGTGGCCGCCATTATTTTCCAGCTCTGCCTTAACCCTCTTGGGCATGGAGGTCACCAGAGCTTTACAGGTTGTCACTGGAGTCCTCTTCCCCTCCTCCATGATGACATCACGGAGCTGGTGGATGTTGGAGACCTTGCGCTCCTCCACCTTCCATGTGAGGATGTCCCACAGATGATCAATAGGGTTTAGGTCTGCAGACATGCTTGGCCAGTCCATCACCTTTACCCTCAGCTTCTTTAGCAAGGCAGTGGATGTCTTGGAGGTCTCTACAAGCTGTACACTCACTACACAACATTGTAGATACAAAGTGTAATTTCTTCAGTGTTGTCACATGAAAAGATAGAAGAAAATATTTACAAAAATGTGAGGGGTGTATTTACTTTTGTGAGATACTGTGTATTCAGAAGACATCAAACGGGTTATATCGGACCCTGCTCTCCAAGGAGCTTACAATCTAATATTTTTTCCTGCAGTTGTACACGTAAATGGAGTGACTTCACCTGATATTGAATGGTCTGCAGGTTTTATTTGAGTTGTCGGAGTGCCTAGAGCAGGGGGTCTCCAAACTGCGGCCCGAGGGCCATATGTGGCCCTTTTGCTAGCCTGAATCCGGCCCTTGGGGCACAATTCTTTCCACTGATATGAGGCACTATTCCTCCCACTGACACCAACAATGGGGCACTATATCTTCCACAGATACCAATGATGGGATACTATTCCACCTACTAATAGGGGGAATACTCCTCTTCCTATTGACCACCAACCCTGAGGCCATATTTATTCTCACTGATGCTGGGCCCGTGACTTTTTCTGCCCCTGCTGGCCACAATCCGGCCCTCTTAAAGTCTGAAGGACAATAAAGTGGCCCTTTGCATGATAAGTTTGGACACCCCTGGCTAGAGGATGAAGGTACCAATGCAAAGCGAATGGTGTCCTTGGTGGAAGTTGAATCCAGGAGTCCGGTGCTGCTCAACCCTCCTCTACCATACTGCCCATTGCATCTCCTTTTTTATACAGAGGTTCCCTCTGCTTATATTTTGCCTTCCCTGTTTTCGTGACCATTTTTTAAATTTTTTTATTTTAATTTTTTACATCTGATATAAAATATTTCAGTGGTGAATGAGTGGGCCTGTTTAGGACAGTCCTGCAGGACATGGGGACAGAAGAGGGACAGTTATGTAAATCCTCCGGGCACACCGCTCCGCCCTCGTCTATTTGGCATTCCGAAGACAAAAGCTGGAAGCCGAGACGAACGTTATTGTGAACACAATCCAGAGAGCCAGACAAAAGGCGAACGGGCAGTGCCGATCCCCTCTCCAGAGACCCCCCCCCCCCCCCAGCACCTGTCTCCGAGTGACAGCCTGACGCAGCACGTAGAGGAAGACGGGCATTTATAGAATCCATCGTCACCGGCAACATATGGCAACTCGCCGTCACCATTTACATCACCTTGTGTGGCCGGCACGCCAAAAAAAAAAAAAAAACACAAAACAGATAAATGTAGCAAAAATGGAAACAAGATATAAAAGGCAAAAAAATGCAGAATGGGAAACAAATTAATGAAAGCATTTTTTTTTTGGTGGAGAGGGATTAGAACCCCTGGCAAATTCTTATTGCTGTCTCTGAAGGGAGATTGACCCCTCTCTATTTTGTTATATTTACCCTTATCATGGAAAGTGAAAGAAAATCCCAAATTTGGGTTGTCCCTACAACAGGAGTAGGGACAACCCTCTCTAAATGTGTGTGTATGTATGTGCAGGGCCGCCATCAGGGGGGTACAGGCAGTACACCTGTAAGGGGCCCGGAGGTCCCCAGGGCCCCAGATGGCAACCCCCCCCCCTTCTTTTTTTTTTTTTTTTTTATAAAAAAAAAAGTATATATATTTTTTTTATTTATTTAATTTATATATATATATATATATATATATATATATATATATATATATATATATATATATATATATATATATATATAATTATTATTAAAGGGCCCAGAGGTCCCCCAGGGCCCCTGGATGGCAACCCCCCCTTTTTTATAAAAAAAATTACATTATTTATATATATATATAATAGTAATTTTTTTTTTTTTTTATAAAAAAGGGGGGGGGTTGCCATCCAGGGGACCTCTGGGCCCTTTAATAATAATAATTATATATATACTTGTTTTTATAATTAAAGGGCAATCCCCCCTTTTTTTTTTTTTTTTTTATTAAAAGGTCCAGAGGTCCCCAGATGGCAACCCCCCCCCCTTTTTTAGAAAAAAAAATAGAATTTCGCCGAAAATATTGTTGACGTCAAAATGAACATAATTTTTAGTAGACTAAAATACAACTAAAACTGAAATGACTAATGCCGCGTACACACGACCGTTTTTCCGGGTTCTAAAAAATTAAGTTTTTTTTTCTTATGTAGTTAAAAACGATCGTGTGTGGACTCCAGAGCATTTTTCACGATCTAAAAAATGGGCATTAAAAATTTCGAACATGCTCCTATTTATTCACGACGTTTGTCGTTTTTAAGGTTGTAAAAAATGGTCGTGTGTGGGCTTTAACGACGTGAAAAAAAACGCGCATGCTCAGAAGCAAGTTATGAGACGGGAGAACTCGTTCTGGTAAAACTAGCATTCGTAATGGAGTAAGCACATTCATCACGCTGTAACAGACAGAAAAGCGCGAATCGTCTTTTACTAACACAAAATCGGCTAAAGCAGCCCAAAGGGTGGCGTCATCCGAATGGAACTTCCCCCTTTATAGTGCCGTCGTACGTGTTTTACGTCACCGCGCTTTGCTAGATCATTTTTTTTTTTTTCACAATCGTGTGTAGGCAAGGCCGTTTTAAATAATCGGGTTGAAAAAAAAGTCTGTTGCTCAAAAGAAGCTCCTGCTCCTTTTTGAGAGACCAGATTGGCAAAAAAAAAATTTCCAGCACCTTAAAGCGGTCCTCCACCCTAAAGTGGAGTCCCGCTGATCGGAACCCTCCCCCCCTCCGGTGTCACATTTGACACCTTTCAGGGGGGAGGGGGGTGCAGACACCTGTCTAAAGACAGGTATTTGCACCCACTTCCGGCCACACGCTACGGGCGAAAGACGGGCATTCCGTCACATCCCGTCTGTCGCCCGTTGTGTGCTGGGAACACTCGGCTCCCAGCACACAGCGTGTGAGCCAATCGGCGGGCGCAGCGCGACTCGCGCATGCGCCGTAGGGAACCGGGCAGTGAAGCCGCAGCGCTTCACTTCCTGGTTCCCTCAGCGTGGATGGCGGGGGGAGCAGCAGAGTGACGAGCGATCGCTCGTGCTCTGCTGCGATCGGCGCTGGACTCCAGGACAGGTAAGTGTCCTAATATTAAAAGTCAGCAGCTGCAGTATTTGTAGCTGCTGGCTTTTAATATTTTGTTCCCATGGCACATCCGCTTTAAGTATAATGGCGCCCGAATGCACGTTTTTCAGCGATTTGGAATGGTGAGCATAATTACAGCAATTCTGCCTGCGATTCCAATTTACCTAATGTGAATGGGCGCAAAGGCATATGATATTTGTCATTTTATTATTATTATTATTATTATTATTTTAATTTTTTTTTAATGCATATGTTACTTTATGGTTTTTGGGTCCCATATGCCAATGTAACTTCAACATCCTCTCTTTCTTCTACAGGTGAAAACCTTCGGTCCATGCGGTGCTGAAAATGAAAATAAACTGTCCATGTTCATGGATCTGATAGACGGAGTCTTCCTAAATAAGATTATGCTACAAATGTAAGTATCGAATCCTGTGTGTGTAATAAAACTGAACTCCGGGAGAAGAACAAATCATCGAAATCTATTGGTCCTGTGTGTTCTTCTCGGTGTGTTTTGTGTGTTTCCTCCAGATCTGTGCAGTGATCCAGCGTGAGACTTCCTGTAATAAAGACCGCTCTCTGCTGCCCTCTCTCCTTGTGCAGGGGGACTGGTCTCGTCTCCGCCCCCTTCCTGTAATAAAGACCGCTCTCTGCTGCCCTCTCTCCTTGTGCAGGGGGACTGGTCTCGTCTCCGCCCCCTTCCTGTAATAAAGACCGCTCTCTGCTGCCCTCTCTCCTTGTGCAGGGGGACTGGTCTCGTCTCCGCCCCCTTCCTGTAATAAAGACCGCTCTCTGCTGCCCTCTCTTCTTGTGCAGGGGGACTGGTCTCGTCTCCGCCCCTTCCTGTAATAAAGACCGCTCTCTGCTGCCCTCTCTCCTTGTGCAGGGGAACTGGTCTCGTCTCCGCCCCCTTCCTGTAGTTGGGCCCCTCCCACATCTCTACTTTCTGCACAGGCTATGTACAGCAGTGATCATGTCACTTCTACAACGTAGTACAGTGGAACCTTTGATTTATGAGTAACGCGGGTTAACAAGCGTTTTGAAAGGCAAGCAACTTTTTGCGAGTGTTGTCTCGCAAAACAAGCAGAATTCAAGCTAATGGGGTGTGCAGTACCACATTTGGCCAGAGGTGCGGGGGGCGCCGGTGACACTCGGAACGGTTCGGAATAACTCCATCAGCCGAGCTGTCCCCGAGACTCTCTAGTGCCACCCCACCACCTCTGGTCACATGCGGTATTGCATGCCATAGAAGTCAATGCGGAACAAATTATCTTCATTTCCATTGACTTCTATAGGGAAACTCGCTTTGATATGCGAGTGCTTTGGATTACAAGCATTCTCCTGGATCGGATCATGCTCGTAATCCTAGGTTCCACTGTATCAGAGTTTGCAAAGGCATTTGATGCACAGAAAGTGGATTTATATCCGTTTTTCTATTAAGGCAGTGGTCTCCAAACTGCGGCCCGGGGGCCGGATGTGGCCCTTTGCTTGCCCTTATTTGGCCCTTGGGGCACTATTTCACTAACTGACATCAATGATGGAGCAACATTCTCCCCTACTGATGCCATTAATGGGGCACTATTCTTCTCATTGATCTCAACAATGAAGCACTATTCCTCCCATTAAAATCAATGAAGGGGCACTGATGCCCGAGCATTGACCACCTACTTCCACTGACCACAGTCCGGCCCCCCTAAAGGACAGTAAACCCGCCCTTTGCTTAGAAAGTTTGGAGACCACTGTCTGAAGGAAATTCTTTAAATTAAGGTTATTGTACCTGGAGATATAGGCCCGGATTCAGAAAGCCCGGCGTTACTTTGTGCGGGCGTAGCGTATCTCGGATGCGCTACGCCGCCGTAACCTAGTGGGGCAGGTTCTGTATTCAGAAAGAACCTGCGCCCTAAGTTACGGCGGCGTAGTGTATGAGGGCCGGCGTAAGCCCGCCTAATTTAAAATAGGAAGATGTGGGCGTGTTTTATGTCAATTCAGTGTGACCCCACGTAAATGACGTTTTTAACGAACGGCCCCCGTCCGTGGACGTATCCCAGTGCGCATGCTCTAAATTACGCCGCAAAGCCTCATTGGTTTAGACGGGAACGTACCGTATTTATCGGCGTATACCGCGCACTATTTTGCCCTGAAAGGGTGCGCGGTATACGCCGATACCCGCTTTCCCGCGCTGAATTTGAATACTGCGCCGGCATATACCGAGCGCAGTACACTCGTGTATCTTCGGGCAGTTCCGGCGCCTCTTGCGCTGACATACAGGACGTCACCACGAGAGTAGCCGAGCCTGCCCGACGATACACGAGTGTACTGCGCTCGGTATATGTCGGCGCAGTATTCAAACTCGGCGCGGGAAACGAGCGGGGAGGACGCGAGGACGCCGCAGAAGGACGCCGCACCCGACGAAGAGGACACCCGAAGCCGCAGACGGACGCCGGACCCGACGAGGCCGCCGATGGACGCCGCGGAAGACACCAAAACTGTAAGTACAAAAAATCTTTTTTTCACAGGAATCCGGGTCAAGTTTAGGGGTGCGCGCTATATGCGGGAGCGCGCTATACCCCGGTAAATACGGTAACTTACGCAAAGCCCTATTCGCAAAACGACTTACGTAAACGACGCAAAATTCGACGCTGGCCCGACGTCCATACTTAACATTGGCTACGCCTCATATAGCAGGGGTAAGTTTACGACGTAAAAAAAATGCGCCGGGCGGACGCACGTTTCTGAATCGGCGTATCTACCTAATTTGCATATTCTACGCGTAAATCTCTCGGAAGCGCCACCTAGCGGCCAGCGTAAATATGCAACTAAGATACGACGGCGTAAGAGACTTACGTCAGTCGTATCTTAGCCAAATTTCGGCGCATCTTGCTTTCTGAATACAGAAAATAGATACGCCGGCGCATGCTAGAATTTACGCGGCGTATCAATAGATAAGCCGACGTAAATTGTTTCTGAATCCGGGGCCATACAGTGAAACCTTGCATTAGGAGAATGCTTGTAATTCAAAGCGCTCGCATATCAAAGCGAGTTTCCCCATAGAAGTCAATGGAAACAAAGATAATTAGTTTCACATTGACTTCTATTGCATGCAATACCACATGTGGCCAGAGGTGAGGGGGGTCACCGGAGAGACTCGGAAATACTTGGAGACAGCTCTGCTGAACTCGGAATGCCTCGGACAGGCTCAGAAACGCTAGGGAACGGAGCATAATTCTGAGTATTTTCAAACGGCTCAGAATCGAGTGTCACTGGCACCCCCGCACATCTGGCCAAATGCGGTACTGCACACCGCAGAGGATTGAATCCCGATTGTTTTGCGGGACAACACTCGCAAAAAAAAAAAACGTCCTCGTCTTTCAAAACGCTCGTAAACCGCGTTACTCGTAAACCAAGGTTCCACTGTACTTTAAACAAGTACTTCTTCTGTCAAGTTAAGGGTGGGGGAGGGGGGTCCTATCAGGTCCAGGTGTGGGGTACTGTGGGATTCAGTTTTCATTGTGTGCGATGGCTAGATGGTTTCTGTCTCTGGCAGCACCGGGGCTTTGAGCTGCATATGTCGGCCTTGTCACACCAGGCGGCTCCTGCCTTGGGTTTTACCTCTCACGTTTTTAGTGGCCACAGAGTTCTCTTTTTGGTTAGTTTTAACTCTGTGCCATTTTTATCTCTAACACCATCCGCGTATCTCAACCATTTCCTCTCCAGCAGAGATGGCGTGTGACGCTGCGTCTCTAACTGACACGCTGATTCTCCTACTGGTGTGAGCTCTGCGACTTGTGCGATCTCATCTGCTGCTGAATGTGTCAGTTCCTGTGTGTCCTCAGATTGTCGAAATATCTCCGTTCATGAGTGTCCCTTAAATGTCGGGAGGTTGCCAATCCTGGGTGTCCCCCCAGTTGTAGGAATGTCTCAGTTCCTGGGTGTCCCCCCAGTTGGTGAAATGTCTCAGTTCCTGGGTGTCCCCTCAGTTGTTGGAATGTCTCAGTTCCTGGGTGCCCCCCCCCCCAGCTGTTGGAATGTCTCAGTTCCCGGGTGCCCCCCCCCCCTGGTTGTTGGATTGTCTCAGTTCCTGGGTGCCCCCCCCGGTTGTTGGAATGTCTCAGTTCCTGGGTGCCCCCCCCCCGGTTGTTGGATTGTCTCAGTTCCTGGGTGCCCCCCCCCACCCAGTTGTTGGAATGTCTCAGTTCCTGGGTGCCCCCCCCCCACCCAGTTGTTGGAATGTCTCAGTTCCTGGGTGCCCCCCCCCCCACCCAGTTGTTGGAATGTCTCAGTTCCTGGGTGCCCCCCCACCCAGTTGTTGGAATGTCTCAGTTCCTGGGTGTCCCCCCCAGTTGTTGGAATGTCTCAGTTCCTGGGTGTCCCCCCCCCCAGTTGTTGGAATGTCTCAGTTCCTGGGTGCCCCCCCCCCCCGGTTGTTGGATTGTCTCAGTTCCTGGGTGCCCCCCCACCCAGTTGTTGGAATGTCTCAGTTCCTGGGTGCCCCCCCCCACCCAGTTGTTGGAATGTCTCAGTTCCTGGGTGCCCCCCCCCCCACCCAGTTGTTGGAATGTCTCAGTTCCTGGGTGCCCCCCCACCCAGTTGTTGGAATGTCTCAGTTCCTGGGTGCCCCCCCCAGTTGTTGGAATGTCTCAGTTCCTGGGTGCCCCCCCCCAGTTGTTGGAATGTCTCAGTTCCTGGGTGCCCCCCCCAGTTGTTGGAATGTCTCAGTTCCTGGGTGCCCCCCCCACCCAGTTGTTGGAATGTCTCAGTTCCTGGGTGCCCCCCCACCCAGTTGTTGGAATGTCTCAGTTCCTGGGTGTCCCCCCCCCCCCAGTTGTTGGAATGTCTCAGTTCCTGGGTGTCCCCCCCAGCTGTTGGAATGTCTCAGTTCCTGGGTGTCCCCCCCAGTTGTTGGAATGCCTCAGTTCCTGGGTGCCCCCCCCCAGTTGTTGGAATGTCTCAGTTCCTGGGTGCCCCCCCCAGTTGTTGGAATGCCTCAGTTCCTGGGTGCCCCCCCCCCCAGTTGTTGGAATGTCTCAGTTCCTGGGTGTCCCCCCCCCCCCAGTTGTTGGCATGTCTGTTCCTGGGTACCCCCCCCCCCCCATGTATAATTATGTGTACATTATATGTACAGTGGGCAAAATAATTATTTGGCCCCCTGCAGATTTTGTAACTTTGCCCAATTACAAAGAAATAAAGGGTCTATAATTTTTATCACAGGTGTATTTTATATGATAGCGACAGAATATCAACCGAAAAAACACACAATACAAGTGTTATAAATGGAGTTGCAGTTGAGTGAGTAAAATAAGTATTTGATCCCCTACCCACAATAATTCTCCCCCCACAGACTGGCTATTGTAGGTGCTCCTGTGGCACACAGATTAGTCCTGTCAATGTAAGAAGGCCCTCCTAACGACAACTCGTTATGTGTATAAAAGACACCTGTCCTCAGAATCTCTTTCCTCCAATCACATCTCACCATCATGGGGGAGACCAAAGATCTGTCAGAGGACGTCGGGGGAGAAGATTGTAGATCTGCACAAGGCTGGAAGGGGCTACAAGACCACCAGCAAGAAGCTCGGCGAGAAGAAGACAACTGGGAGAGATTTATTCATAAATGGAAAAAACATAAAATACCCATCAATGGCCCTCAGTCTGGAGCTCCATGGAAGGTTTCTCCTCATGGGGTGAGGATGGTCATGAGAAAAGTGAGGGATCCGCCCAGAACTACACATTGGGGTGCCATTTAAGGAGTAATGGCGTCCCGCTTTTTGCTGCGATTTGGAATCTCCGCCTGCAATTCAAAACGTCTAGATGTGAATGGAGCCGAAGGGTTTACAAGCACTATGGGCTAGATTCAAGTAGCCCGCCGTAAGTTTGTGCGGGCGTAGCGTATGTTATTTACGCTACGCTGCCGCAACTTACACGGGCAAGTGCAGTATTTACAAAGCACTTGCTCCGTAAGTTGCGGCGGCGTAGCGTAAATGGGGCCGGTGTAAGCGCGCCTAATTCAAATGAGTATGAGGGGGGCGTGTTTTATGTAATTGGCTGGTAACCCGACGTGGTTGATGTTTTCTTTATCGTTACATCACGGGACACAGAGCGGCATTCATTACTATATGGTTATATGGAGTACCTTCAGGTGTAGACACTGGCAATCTTCAAACAGGAAATGCCCCTCCCTATATAACCCCCTCCCATAGGAGGAGTACCTCAGTTTTTACGCCAGTGTCTTAGGTGTTAGTCATGGTTTAGCTTGCCTCCGCATCCTTGGGATTAGGTGAGCTACCGGTTCTGTCCAAAAAAGCCTGCGCGCTAAAGTGGTCAGTAACCGGACCCCAAACCCTTGGGGTATAGCCCATAATGCTTTCTTTTTAAGAGAGCTGGACCCTGGGCCCAGAACTTAGAAACCTTTGGGGCGCCTAATGTTTTCTGTTTGCCAGGGTGCTGTATGGGCCCAGGACAGTGGATCCTTCATGGAAGAAGAAGGTTCCCAGGGCCTGAAGGTCTAGACATCCCCACGGAGGGGGGGAAGATTGGACCTCTTGCTTGGCAAAGTCCTGCGGCATGGAGCAGGTAAGTAAGGGGAAAAACCTGCGGGGCTTGGCTCTTAGCAAGTTTTTTCTGGGAGGTCACAGGGGACATGCCTAAAGGTTATGCATTGCATCTGGCAAACCAGTCACATATCATGAAGATAGGATGGCTCTATATGTTATAGTTCCCCATAAAAAGTGACCTCCCTGGTAGTGTTGTAAAAGCTGTGAGTGGGGCCTTTTATGTACAAGTGTATGTGTGTGTCAGAGAGCTATGCTTACCTGCAAGCCTCCAGGCGATGCTCTATCCAGTCCTCTCCCTCATGCCTGCAAGGCAGGCAAAACGCTGACCTCCTCGTGTGTTCACAGGCCTGCGGCTGCAGGAACAGAGAGGCCCTTCCTCCCAACCCCCCGTCGCGGGCGCGCGCGCGGTGCGCGTGCACGTGTTATAGACGCATTTGGCGCCGTTTTAGCTGGGGAGGAAGGGCGGGTCAGTGGTTTAAAGGAAGGGGCGGCCCTTCCTTAGATGCCACAGCTCATTCATTTCTCTGGCTTAAGGGAGGAAGGACTGGAGGGAAGCACGGGCGCTGAGGACACACAGTGGCCAGAAAGAATACTACAGTCTTCAGAAGATTGTGGTTTAGCCTAGGAATAGGCTGGTTTTCTTTTCCATCTCATAGTCTTTTCTTTGGCAATACTACTCAGGGGGATAGAATGTTTTTTCTTGCCTAGATTGAAAAAAAAAAAAAAAAAAGAAGAAAAGTTTTTCTTTGAAAAAAAAAAAAAAAAAGGTGTCATCTAGGGTAGAGGAAACATTTTTTATTCCCCAAACAGGTGTTTGGGCATTTAACTATTATAAGTCCCAGGTACCAATAAGTAGCAGGTGTACCTCGGTATTGTACTATGGCATCAAGATCAGAGGGTACAAAAGGTGGGGATTCCCCCGCAGAGTCTGAGGTCTCGGATAGAGCTATGCCGCTGCTTTCCCCACAGGGAGCCGTTGGGCCATCGGGGTCTGGGGCTAGAGCTGACGCGAGTCAACCCAACCCTAAGGTGGTCACGGAAGAGGTGTTACTCGCCTCTTTAAATGAGATGCGGAGAAGCATGGGAGAAATGATAGCCGCAGCCATGCGGGGTAGTAAGCGGAATAGATCTCCGTCACCCGTGCGCGGACCCTCGGAAGAGGAGGTCCTTTCCTCTGGGGAATTGGACGACCTCTTGGACAGAGACCAAGTAGGTTCAGGGATCGAAGATCCGGATACAGAGGAGTCTGGGGCAGTCTCCCTGAGGGAGAGCTGGTGGATTCAGGGCTTGACGGACTTGGTCCATAAGGCATTCAACCTGCCTGTACCAGATCTCCAGGTATCGACGGTTTCAGCTTTGGGCTCACTGAGGGCGCCTCAAAGCAGGGCTGTGTTTCCGATCCATCCTCTCTTAGAGGGAGTCTTGTTCCAAGAGTGGAACAAACCAGACAAGGTTTTCTTTCCACCTAAGAAATTTTCTGTCTTATATCCTATGGAAGAAAAGTTTTCCAAGAAATGGGCTTCTCCTGCAGTAGACGCAGCCATCTCATGTGTTAACAAATCGTTAACATGTCCTGTAGAAAACGTACAGGTTTTCAAAGATCCAGTTGATAGACGCTTGGAAGCCCTACTTAAGAACTCCTTCACTTCTGCAGGGGCAGTAGTACAGCCAGCCGTGGCTGCGATTGGAGTCGCTCAAGCTTTATCGGATCAATTTAAACAAATGCTTGAACTTATTCCTGCCGAGCAGGCAGAAGAATTTTCGGATGTCCCTAAAGCCATATGTTTTACGGTAGACGCAATCAAGGATTCTATCCAACAAGCGTCACGTTTATCATTATCCCTTATCCATATGAGAAGACTCTTATGGTTAAAAAGCTGGGAGGCTGAGCCCCCATGCAAGAAGCTCCTGGCAGGGTTTCCCTTCCATGGAGGACGGCTCTTCGGAGAGGACTTAGATAAATACATTCAGACCATTTCAAACGGCAAGAGTACTCTCTTGCCAACTAAGAAGAGGGTTCAGGGGCCTGCGTTTAAACGACAGTCCTCCCCTGGGCAGGGGCCCTCTAATGCCAAGCAGTATCGACGGCCTCCTGCAAGAACAAACTTCGGCTTCAACAGCAGATCAAGAGGACAGGCTGTTAGGGGCAAGAGGCAGTGGTTTCGCAAGCCGGCAAAACCAGCCCCCAAGTCTACCTCATGAAGGGGCGCCCCCACCCACGAAGGTGGGGGGAAGGCTGCGACTCTTTTCGGAGATTTGGGAAGCCAGCATTCCCGACGAGTGGGTACGGTCTTCCGTGGCCACAGGCTACAAGCTAGAATTCCTAAGGTTTCCTCCTCCTCATTTCCAGGAGTCGAGGATTCCAAACGATCTGGAGAAAGGAGCCGCATTAAAGTCGGCTCTAGATCATCTACTTTCCCAGGAAGTGATAGTGGAGGTACCAGTCCTGGAACAGGGGCTGGGTTTCTACTCCAACCTATTCATCATCCCAAAGCCCAATGGAGATGTCAGGCCAATTTTGGACCTAAAGATGGTAAATGCATACTTAAAAATCCGCTCATTTCGGATGGAATCCGTGCGGTCAGCAGCTGCCACACTCCAAAAGGACGACTTCATGGCGTCCATAGACATAAAGGATGCCTACCTTCATGTTCCAATTTATCAGCCACATCAAAGATATCTACGCTTTATGGTGGCTTCGCGTCATTTCCAATTCGTGACACTTCCCTTTGGGTTGGCTACGGCCCCCCGGGTGTTCACGAAGGTTCTAGCTCCAATCCTAGCCAAGCTAAGGATCCAAGGGGTCACGATCCTAGCATACCTGGACGACCTCCTAGTCATAGACCACTCGTCTCCCGGCTTGGAACGAGCAGTGGCCCTCACGGTCCAATACCTCGAGAGGTTCGGCTGGGTCCTAAATCGAGAGAAGTCAGCATTCCAGCCCACAAGGCAGTTGGAATATCTCGGCATGAGATTAGACACAGAACAACAAGGGGTGTTCCTACCTCTGAGGAAGGTCAAAGCCATCAAGGAATTAATCCTACTGGTTCTAAGCAAGAAAGAACCGACTATTCGCCTATGTATGAGATTACTAGGCAAGATGGTGGCTACTTTCGAGGCGGTGCCATACGCCCAGAGCCACACTCGCATCCTGCAGGCAGCCATCCTGTCAGCATGGAGCAGAAGGCCACAGGCCTTGGATATCCCGTTGCCTCTCTCATCAAGAGTCCGACAAAGTCTGTGTTGGTGGTTAGACCCTCAGAATCTACTGAAGGGGAGGTCTTTCAGCCCAGTGGCTTGGAAGATAGTGACCACAGACGCCAGCCTGACGGGCTGGGGAGCGATTGTGGATGGTTCCACTCGCCAAGGTATTTGGACAAAGCCAGAGAAGCTTTTACCCATCAACATCTTGGAGCTCAGAGCTGTTCGACTAGCCCTCAGGGCTTGGACGTCGAAATTGCAGGGGCTCCCGGTGAGAATTCAATCAGACAATGCCACGGCAGTGGCATACATAAATCACCAAGGGGGGACCAGGAGTCAGGCCACTCAGAGAGAAGTGAGCTTGATTCTCTTATGGGCAGAGGCTCATGTGCCCTGCATATCGGCAATATTCATTCCCGGAGTGGACAACTTTCAGGCGGACTTCTTAAGCCGCCAGACTCTATGGCCGGGGGAATGGTCTCTGCATCCACAAGTCTTTCAAGCACTCTGCCAAAGATGGGGAGTGCCGGACGTGGATATCATGGCATCGAGACTCAACAAGAAACTAGACAGGTTCATGTCCCGCTCAAGGGATCCGATGGCCTGCGGAACCGATGCGTTGGTTTGCCCTTGGCATCAGTTCAAACTTCTTTATGCGTTTCCCCCGCTCCAGTTACTACCCCGCCTGCTGCGCAGGATCCGGGTGGAGCACATACCAGTCATCCTGGTAGCTCCAGCATGGCCCAGAAGGGCATGGTACTCACTAATCTTAAGGATGGTAGTGGGAGACCCTTGGACTCTTCCTCTACGGCCAGACCTGCTATCGCAAGGTCCGATCCTCCACCCTGCCTTACGGCATCTAAATTTGACGGCCTGGAAGCTGAATCCCTGATTCTCAGGGGTAGAGGTCTGTCTCAGAAAGTAATCTCTACCCTAATCAGAGCCAGGAAACCGGTCTCTAGGGTGATTTATTACAGGGTCTGGAAGGCCTATGTAGGCTGGTGTGAGTCCAAGCGATGGCTTTCTCGCAAATTTACCATCGATAGAGTATTAAGTTTTCTCCAGCTAGGAGTGGATAAAGGATTGGCATTAAGCACAATCAAAGGACAGATTTCTGCTCTGTCAGTGTGGTTTCAGCGGCCGCTGGCCACCCACTCGCTGGTTAAAACCTTCCTTCAAGGGGTCTTACGTATTAGACCTCCAGTTAAATCCCCGCTTTGTCCGTGGGATTTAAATCTTGTTCTGTCAAGTTTACAGAAACAACCGTTTGAGCCGTTGGCTGATATTCCTTTGGTTCTACTGACAAGGAAGTTAGTATTTTTGGTTGCCATAGTTTCCGCAAGAAGAGTTTCGGAGCTGGCAGCCTTATCCTGTAAGGAACCATATCTTGTTTTTCATAAGGACAGGGTCGTTCTCCGCCCTCATCCTTCCTTCCTTCCGAAGGTCATATCCAGTTTTCATTTGAACCAGGATTTGGTATTACCATCCTTCTTCCCTAAACCTACTTCCAGAAAGGAAGGGTTGCTGCATACCTTGGATATTGTCAGGGCCATGAAGGCCTATCTTAAAGCTACAAAGAAGATCCGGAAGACAGATGTGCTGTTCATTCTACCGGATGGGCCCAAGAAGGGGCAGGCAGCTGCAAAGTCCACCATTTCTAGGTGGATTAAGCAATTAATCACTCAGGCCTACGGCTTGAAAGGGTTGCCTCCTCCAGTATCATTAAAGGCTCATTCTACTAGAGCCATGGGCGCCTCCTGGGCAGCACACCACCAGATCTCTATGGCTCAAGTTTGCAAGGCGGCAACCTGGTCTTCTGTCCACACGTTTACAAAATTCTACAAGTTGGACGTAAGAAGGAATACTGATACTGCCTTCGGGCAGGCAGTGCTGCAGGCTGCAGTTTGAGACCCTCGGATTCCGGGGGCTCCTCTTTTTTTGAGTTAAATTTAAAATTTAAGATTATTTTTCTCAAATAAGTTGGATTTATTATGATTTGAGTATATCTCTAAATTAAATCCTTTTGTCTTGGAGATGTTCTCCCTCCCCTCATTGTAAGCATTGCTTTGGGACATCCCATATAGTAATGAATGCCGCTCTGTGTCCCGTGATGTAACGATAAAGAAAAAGAGATTTTTAATACAGCTTACCTGTAAAATCTTTTTCTTGGAGTACATCACGGGACACAGAGCTCCCACCCCTCTTTTGAGGACCATTTTGGGAGGCATACTGCTTGCTACAAAACTGAGGTACTCCTCCTATGGGAGGGGGTTATATAGGGAGGGGCATTTCCTGTTTGAAGATTGCCAGTGTCTACACCTGAAGGTACTCCATATAACCATATAGTAATGAATGCCGCTCTGTGTCCCGTGATGTACTCCAAGAAAAAGATTTTACAGGTAAGCTGTATTAAAAATCTCTTTTTTCCCGAACGGCGCATGCGCCGTCCGTGGAATTTCCCAGTGTGCATTGCTCCAAAGTACGCCGCAAGGACGTCATTGGTTTCGACGCGAACGTAAATTACGTCCAGCCCTATTCGCGAACGACTTGCGCACACAACGTAAAAAATTCAAAATTCAACGCGGGAACGACGTCCATACTTACGCCCAGGCCCGGATTTACTCCCTTTGCCACCCCAAGGCCGGGTCCTTCAATGCCGCCCCCGCAGTACAGGGAGGACATTATCCCGCCGGGGGACTTTCTTGGCAGGACACTGAGAAGCGGGGGGGGGGGGGGGGGGTTCGGTTGCTGACATTGAGAGGCGGGGGGGGGGGGGGTGCTGCTGCTGAAAATTGCATTGTGAAGCGGGGGGGGTGCTCACCTCCTCTTCCCTAAGTTTTCTCTCCTCTAACCATCCGTGACATGACAGGGGGGAGCTCCCGAAATTAAAGTGAAAGTGTCCTCTCCTCTCAGCCACAGTGCCGCCCTCAGCCAAAGCCTAACGTAAACGACGTTAAAAAAAATAGCGCCGGGCGTACGTAAATTTGTGAATCGGCGTATCTAGGTAATTTGCATATTCTACGCCGAAAACGATGGAAGCGCCACCTAGCGGCCAGCGTAAATATGCACACTAAGATACGACGGCGTAAGAGACTTACGCCAGTCGGATCTTGGGCTAATGTCGGCGTATCTTGCTTTCTGAATACAGAAAGAAGATACGCCGGCGCAGCTTTGAATTTACGCGGCGTATCAATAGGTACGCCGGCGTAAATCAATGCTGAATCTAGCCCTTTAACTTTAATTTTGGCATGCGTAAGCATTTGGGGGGGGGGGGGTTGTGTTAGACGACTCTCCATTTCTTCCTCTCTCTGAAAGTCGGTGACATTCACTGGGAACCCATGTCTGCGGTCTTCCCCGGCGGTGGTCACGGCGGGGCGCTGGGCAGTTGACCCCTTTTTTTTAGGTGATGATATTAGCAGCTGTTTGTAGACAGTGATCACTTTGTTTGTGGATGTGCGACCCCCAGAAGAAGGGGGGGGAAGTTGACAAAGCTGTTGGGATACTTTAAGGGTGATTAGCACCCCCCCCCCCCCCCCCGGACAGCTGAACGCTATACTTGCATGTGTCCGACACCCGAGACCCCCGGCTGCTATAATTGGCTAGTTATAGGATTTGGTGTCAGAAGAGCCGACTGCTGGAGAGCGCCGAGCCTTCTTCATAAACTAGGATTTACAATGTGACCGACTTATCCGGCATACTTTACATTGTGTCCCAGATTCACAACGTCGTATCTCTGAGTGTGAGGCGTCATATTTTGGCGCCTAAATCAAAGAATCAGATACGCCAGAATTTGTCTAAGATACGACCAGCGTAAGTCTCCTATGCCGCATATTTCCGCTGGCCGCTAGGGGCGTGTGCGCTGATTTACGCCTAGAAATATGTAAATCAGCTACATACGCCTATTCACGAACGTACGCCCGGCCGTCGCAGTACAGATACACCGTTTATGTAAGGCTTTTTCCGGCGTAAAGTTACCCCTGCTCTGAGGCGTAGATGAAACGTACCAATGTTAGGCATTGACGTCGGAACAGCGTAAAATTTTTCAAATTTTTACGTCGTTTGCGTAAGTCGTTCGCGAATAGGGCTGGGCGTCATTTACGTTCACGTCGAAAGCATTGGCTTTTTGAGGGTTAATTTGGAGCATGCACACCGGGATACTTTCATGGACGGCCAATGCGCCGTTCGTAAAAAGCGTCATTTACGTGGGGTCACAATAAATTTGCATAACACACGCCCACATCTTCCACATTTGAATTAGGCGGGCTTACGCCGGCCTATTTACGCTACGCCGCCGCAACTTTGGTTTGTGAATACTGCACTTGCCTGTCAAAGTTGCGGAGGCGTAACGTAAATAGGATACGCCCGCACAAAGATGTGCTCCCCTACGTGAATCTGGGCCTGTGTCTCTTGTTGCAGCATCTTCTGTTATTTTTTTTTATTTTTTACTGCATGTTGACTTGCACAGTGCCCATCTACCAGAATCTGGCGGCATTTGTGCGTATGCATGGTAAACCACATGCTTCGGGCTCTGGCAGGTGCCAAATACCTGTAAAGAGACCAGCAGCACATCTAAGCACATGTGTTTTAAAAAAAAAAATGGAATTTTTTATGCTGTGATTTTATTTTTATTTTTTTTCTACTCGCTGATCCCTTGCAGCCCATTTCAGCCATTTCCTGTCTACATACACTTCCTCCAGCCTCCACTGCGCATTATTTCTCTGGATTGTCCCCTTAATGATGAGAAAGATGGACCGTGCCTAAGCGATGTGTGCCTGCTCAGAAGTTTGCAGGATGCAGGTGACATGGTGACAACGCAGGAGTACAATTTTGAGGCAGTTGTCATCCTGTAACAGGAAGTGCCTGGACAGGGACCTTTATGGCAGGATCACTAGGGTTTGCTCAGTGCTGCAGAAAAAAAACTAGCCCTCTAGATGGAAAATGCTATGTGCCTGGCTATGTGTACCTTAACTGGGCGAATAAGTTCACCGGTGGCTCTCTAAGGCAGGGTTGGCAACCTCGGCCCTCCAGCTGTGGTGAAACTACAAGTCCCATGAGACATTGCAAGGAGGCATGATGGGATTTGTAGTTTCACCACAGATGGAGGGCCGAGGTTGCCTACCCCTGCTCTAGGGGGTGAGGAACACATTCATGGACGCCTGAAGCCCATATTTAAAGGGGTTGTAAAGCCGTGTGTGTGTGTGTGTGTGTGTGTTTGTGTTTTTTATTTATTTTATTTATTCTTTAAAAATAACATGCATATCATACTTGCCTCCAATGTGCAGTTCGTTTTGCACAGAGTGGCCCCGAACACCGACTTCTGGGGCAGCTCTCGTATCTCCTCCCCCGCATCAGATAACCCCCCTAGGACCGTGGTTCTCAACCTTGGGGGTCAGGACCCTCTTGGGGTCCAATGACAATTTGCCAGGGGTCACCGAATCCTGGGCTGTTCCTGAAGCTCACGCTGCTCTTTCAGCCTTTTCGTGGCCTCCCAGCTGGGGGCGGTCCCTGGAGCCCCGTGGCCTCCCCAGCTGGGGGCGGTCCCTGGAGCCCCGTGGCCTCCCCAGCTGGGGGCGGTCCCTGGAGCCCCGTGGCCTCCCCAGCTGGGGGTGGTCCCTGGAGCCCCGTGGCCTCCCAGCTGGGAGCGGTCCCTGGAGCCTGTGGCCTCCCCAGTTGGAGGCGGTCCCTGGAGCCCCGTGGCCTCCCCAGCTGGGGGCGGTCCCTGGAGCCCCGTGGCCTCCCCAGCTGGGGGCGGTCCCTGGAGCCCCGTGGCCTCCCCAGCTGGGGGCGGTCCCTGGAGCCCCGTGGCCTCCCCAGCTGGGGGCGGTCCCTGGAGCCCCGTGGCCTCCCCAGCTGGGAGCGGTCCCTGGAGCCCCGTGGCTCAGTTCACGGCATGGCTGGGGGGCAGAAACTAGAGGTCAGCTGACTGGTGAGGAATATGAAGCGCACTTTTGTGGTGTTAACGTCGTCTGAGACCCTCCTAATCCCCGTCCCTCTCCATGGGTGCTCAACCTGTGGCTCTCCAGCTGTTTCAGAACTACAATTCCCATGAGGCATTGCAAGCTACTGACTGTTAGCTACTGACTGTTACAAGCATGACTCCCAAAGGCAGAGGCATGATGGGACTTGAAGTTCTGCAACAGCTGGAGAGCCACAGGTTGAGCACCCATGCGGCGTCTACTCCATCGTTAAGAGCAATTGGTGGAGTTGGATTGCCATTGGTTGCTGCATCTCTTACTTTATTATAATTTAAAAATGTTCTTGATTTGTGTGGTGCTGCCTGATTGGCTGTTGCAGAGGATTCTGGGAGATGAGCAAATTGTTTTGGAGACGAGTTTAGTTTAATGGGAAGATTTAATTAGATGGTTTTAGTGAGTTTTATGTTTTGTAAGCCGCAACGTGTCGGGACCTGTCCTGTAATCCGGGGTGACGCTGGGTGACGGCTGATCTGGATGTCATCGCTGGAATTTGAGGAGGATTAATGTTCATAGTATCTGTTTGTTGTTGTATGTGTGTGTGTATCCGAGTCCTATCCATCTCACAGGACTTGTCTGCCCGCTGATCATCAGTGACCACAGGTGAGACAGCCCTCCCCTCCCCCCCGACCGCACTGTAATTGGCAGACCTATCATTATGACATTTCTTCAGACCTCTGAACTTAACCCATGCTGGCCATAATAACAGGTGCTCTTTATAGAGACCCTGACATGAGAGGCTCATTTTACACTAGTGGCAGGCCTTGCACCCCACAGAAAAGCGATCTAATTGCTTTTCAGAGGGCAGTTGACAGACAGCTAGAAGGCGATGGAGGAGATTTTCTAAAACTGGTGGCCAATCGGCTTCTAACTTCAGCTTCTTCAACTAAACTTTGACAATAAAATCTGGAAACCGATTGGTTACTATGCACAGCTGCGCCAGATTGCATGTGCGCCAGCTTTAGTGAATCCCCTTCCCCATTATGTCGCCTCCTCACCATCCACTTTTAAGCCTGGGTTCACACTGAGGCCTGGTACACACCTATGCATTTTTTATTTTATTTTTGCGCTTTTTCAGTTTTGCAGAAACGCACTACAGTCAATTTAATGGAGTGTGGTCGTGGTGCTGGCTCAGGCTGCTCTGTCGGATGTGATGACGTCCTCGCCAGGCAGAGGTCAGGCTGCGTTGTATTGGCATGTTGTATTGGTGCGGGTGGGGCTGCGTTGTATTGGCGCGGGTGGGGCTGCGTTGTATTGGCGCGGGTGGGGCTGCGTTGCATTGGCGCGGGCTGGGGCTTCGTTGTATTGGCGCGGGTGGGGCTGCGTTGCATTGGCGCGGGTGGGGCTTCGTTGTATTGGCGCGGGTGGGGCTGCGTTGTATTGGCACGGGTGGGGCTGCGTTGTATTAGCGCGGGTGGGGCTGCGTTTCACTGGCGCGGGTGGGGCTGCGTTTCACTGGCACGGGTGAGGCTGCGTTGTATTGGCGCGGGTGGGGCTGCGTTGTATTGGCGCGGGTGGGGCTGCGTTGTATTGGCGCGGGTGGGGCTGCGTTGTATTGGCGCGGGTGGGGCTGCGTTGTATTGGCGCGGGTGGGGCTGCGTTGTATTGGCGCGGGTGGGGCTGCGTTGTATTGGCGCGGGTGGGGCTGCGTTGTATTGGCGCGGGTGGGGCTGCGTTGTATTGGCGCGGGTGGGGCTGCGTTGTATTGGCGCGGGTGGGGCTGCGTTGTATTGGCGCGGGTGGGGCTGCGTTGTATTGGCGCGGGTGGGGCTGCGTTGTATTGGCGCGGGTGGGGCTGCGTTGTATTGGCGCGGGTGGGGCTGCGTTGTATTGGCGCGGGTGGGGCTGCGTTGTATTGGCGCGGGTGGGGCTGCGTTGTATTGGCGCGGGTGGGGCTGCGTTGTATTGGCGCGGGTGGGGCTGCGTTGTATTGGCGCGGGTGGGGCTGCGTTGTATTGGCGCGGGTGGGGCTGCGTTGTATTGGCGCGGGTGGGGCTGCGTTGTATTAGCGCGGGTGGGGCTGCGTTGTATTAGCGCGGGTGGGGCTGCGTTGTATTAGCGCGGGTGGGGCTGCGTTTCACTGGCGCGGTGGGGCTGCGTTTCACTGGCACGGGTGAGGCTGCGTTGTATTGGCGCGGGTGGGGCTGCGTTGTATTGGCGCGGGTGGGGATGCGTTGTATTGGCGCGGGTGGGGCTGCGTTGTATTGGCGCGGGTGGGGATGCGTTGTATTGGCGCGGGTGGGGCTGCGTTGTATTGGCGCGGGTGGGCCTGCGTTGTATTGGCACGGTGAGGCTGCATTGCCTTGGCACAGGTAAATATTTTAGTACACCATTTGGTTCAGAATATTTTTTTCCTCCTCTAAAACCTTGGTGTGTCTTATGGCCAGGTGCGTCTTATTACGCGGAAAATACAGTACTTTTGGGAATCGGTGCGGCTTCGTATTGATTCAGACGGTGTCTTTGCCGGCAATAGGTGGAAATTTGACATGTCAAAACGGCCCGATGTGGGCTCAAGGATAAAACTCTCAAGTGCACTTATTTATTACTAGGAGCCTGCAAAGTATTGCACCAGCCATCGGTCCTGGAGCCCCGCAGGCCTGTTTTTTCTTTAAATTGTGACAATGAGTTTGGGGAGAAGATCCCTGGCTCGCTGTCACTAGAGGCTGCAGCAGTGCAACACGTTCCCAAAGGTGAACTTGTCCTTTTTTAACGATGAAAAGCCCACATTGCAATGCTGCATCTGTGTGCATTGCCCGCGGTTGTGGCGTGGACCCATCACATTTGACAGAGGGCAGCCCTCAAAATTTCCACTCGCCTACTAGCATTTGGCGAGTGGATTTAAGCTGGGGGCGAGTGATGACAGGGCTGCATGAGCAATCTCCCTCCAATCTGTGCCTACACTTAGAGTCCCGATGAGATTGGCGGCCAAAGAGGAAAGGTGCATGCTCGGGAAAAGTAGTCTGGTGAACCGCGCACAGGCAGAGCAGTACACAGGTGCTCTCCTTACAATTCCCATTAAGCCATGGGACCTAACAGTATGACCTATCTGAGCCTGCCCCCCTCCCCCGGGCCCCGACCAATGTAGCTGGAGAGCAGAAAGTAATGAGTGAGGTGGAGGATTTCAAAAATGACCACTCCGGTGCAGCGCTCACTGAAAGTTGCCCTGACATGAGAGCGGCAGCCTTCTAGTTTGTGTGGTTTTCTTCTCCTTGTGCTCTATGTAAGTGTCCAGCAGTTTAGCCTGAGCACTGTGAGCAGACTGGTCTCAATGTGTGCTGTGCGCTGTCAGTGTGCGCTGTGCTATGGTGTCAATGGCTGTGCAGTTGTGTGGATCTCAGCGCTGGATTGCACTCCCTCCCGCTGTGCTGCAGCTCCTCTCCGCCAGCCTGAATAAAAGGGGGAAGTGGGGACAT
Source organism: Rana temporaria (assembly GCF_905171775.1). Classification (NCBI taxonomy): domain Eukaryota; kingdom Metazoa; phylum Chordata; class Amphibia; order Anura; family Ranidae; genus Rana; species Rana temporaria. Next base: position 9,742,825 of record NC_053501.1, on the reverse strand, counting down.
GCAAGCGTGGAGCCGCACACACAGGCTCCTGATGATGAGATGGATGGGAGTTGCAGAGGAGACAGCAAGAGAATGGGGAAGAGACCCAGTTCTAGTGCCCTGTCCCTCTGGTCTGCCCCCAGTGTCCTGTCCCTCTGGTCTGCCCAAAGTGTCCTGTCCCTCTGGTCTGCCCCCAGTGCCCTGTCCCTCTGGTCTGCCCCCAGTGCCCTGTCCCTCTGGTCTGCCCCCAGTGCCCTGTCCCTCTGGTCTGCCCCCAGTGCCCTGTCCCTCTGGTCTGCCCCCAGTGCCCTGTCCCATTTTGTTAAAGTTGTTGGTAATATTTAATTTTGTAACTTCTGCATAAAACATTGTCATTCCATGAGATAATCTACGAGGGCGTGTTTACGGGTGCAATTAGGCGCAGGGCAGTGTATGAATTAGGTGGGGTAACTGGTGGCGAGTAACTCTTGAGGCCTGGCTAGTAGCTCAGGACTTGAAATTTTGAGCCCTGCCCTAGGGTGTCTGCTAAAAAAAATATATATAATGTTTGGGGGTTCTGATTACTTTTCTAGAAAAATAAAATGTGATTTTTACATGAAGGAGAGAAGTGCCAAAATAGGCCCGGTGGACAAGTGGTAAAGAAAATTACATTTTTTATTTTGTAATGAACCACATTGGGTCTGTTCTGAATTGTCTCTCTCATTGGTTCCCACAGAGACCCGCGGCCGTCCAATCAGCGCATCAACAAGCATGTGAACAACGACGTGAACCTTCGGATTCAGAACCTCACCATACTGGTGCGACACATCAAGAACTATTACCAGGTATTTCCGGAGTTCCCTCCATCATTATTTAGACTGTGTGGTGTGTGAGTGGTAAAGATGATATTTGAATACCTGATACATTGTATCTCTCGGTATATTATCAGGTATGACTCTTATTTCCTGTACAAGATACACAGGAAATGCTCAGGGTTAACCCCCTCCGCGCCGCACGCGCTCTTATCGACCAGTGCGAAGTGTATCTAGGCTGTAGATGACTCATCAGTTACTTTGTAATTTAACCCTTTAATTCCAGCGTGAGGGGGAAGTCATCAGCACCAGTTTTGTAACATAAGTGTATCTAAACCCAATGACTGCCAGGATCCAGGGGCGTATTTACCACGAGGCAAACAAGGCGTGTGGCTTGGGTGGCATTTTTCGGGGGGGGGGGGCAACGCCCGTAACGGGATGATGGCAGGTAGACATGTGCACTGCCGAAAAAAATAGTTTTTATTTAATTTTTTGGGAAATTTGAAAAATGATCAAATCCGAATTTTCAGAAATTTGGAAATTCGCAAATTCTAAATAATAACTATTTTAATTCTAGGTCTTGTAATTTCTTTGCAAATTTGTCTGTTGGCGAACGTATCGAATTCTAATTTTTCCGAAGTTAAAAATGATCTGTAATAATGAATGCCGTATCTAAACAAATTAATATTAGTAAACAATGATAAAACGTATTATTATTTCTTTCCATTTGTTTAGATGCAGCATTTATTTTGAATTTTTTTTTAACTTTTAGATAGTCAGCGTAACAAATACGAATTTATCTGAAGTTACAAATTATTCAAAATAATGCTGCATCTAACCAAATGGAAAGAAATAATAATAATTTTTATTATTGTTTATTAATATTCGTTTAGATGCCGCAGAGGTGATCAAATACCACCAAAAGAGAAAGCTCTATTTGTGGGGAAAAAAAGGACGCCAATTTTGTTTGGGAGCCGCGTCGCACGACCGCGCAATTGTCAGTTAAAGCGACGCAGTGCCGAATCGCGAAAAGTGCTCTGGTCTTTGACCAGCAATATGGTCCGGGGGTTAAGTGGTTAAAGTGTCACCTATGGGGTTGTAGTTTGTCGCCATTCCACGAGCGTGCGCAATTTTTAAGCGTGACCTGTTGGGTATCTCTTTATTCGGCGTAACATCTTTTTATATTTCGCCTTAAATGTAGTATTTTATATTTTTTGTTTGCATGCATTAAAATGTATTAAAGTGCATTTTTCCCCCAAAATTTGGTGTTTGCAAAATCGCTGTGCAAATATCTTGTGACATGCGTCACATTATTATTCTGTAGCTGTCATTTTTTCCAGTGCAGGTTAGTATTTGAATAGTGGTTATGAGGCAACACAGACAGTTTTTATTTTTAGGGCCGGGGACAGTTTGAAATTTGCATGCAGCTGTGTAGATGAGGGAGGAAATGCAAATGATCACATGTGGCGATTCCGCTGCACATTGGTACATATCTGCTGTCTCTCTTCGTCGTCTGATTTTTATTTATTTTTTTATATATGAATTATTGTATAATTATTAATAATCTTATTTTTTATTTTACTTTTTTTTTATGAATTTTTTTATAGTTATTAATCTTCTATCCATATTTTATTTGTATTTTTTTTTTTAATGAATTATTTTATAGTTACAAATAAAATATAGATAGAAGATTAATATTTTTTTTTTAATGAATTATTTTATAGTTATTAATCTTCTATCTATATTTTATTTTTATATTTCTTATGAATTATTTTATAATTTATTATTCTGTTTTTTTTTTTTTTTTTTATGCAGTTTTGGCTGTGAGAATTATTATTATTTTTTTTTGGAGCCAAGTGTCACCATGCCACTGTTTTCATTAGCTATTAAACATTTCCATACTGTAAGCGGTTTATTTTGTAAGTAAGCAATAACGGGAACATTCGCCGGCTGCCCTCTTCCTGCGCTGTTTTTTCCGCAGTAGCACAGCGGCCAAAGTTGGGCTCGCTGTGCGGCGCGGGGGCCCCTCCTGTGACACATTGTATCATGGCCGCATTGTCTGTCTGTTTTGATTTTGTAGCCGGCTGTGCTGGAACAATGCTCAGAAGTCGCAGACAAACGCCAACGCTTCTCACGTATTGTCCACCTGAAGTTCTCGCACCCAAATATTCCCGCTGGAACCAGAAGGGCCTCTCGTTCCCGGGACTGTGAATGAATGGCGGCATTTTAAAGGAACACTCCTCCCAGAACTAATAGTTCAGTTGTTTGTAGATGGTGGCGTGATTTTTTTTTTTTTTTTTTTACCAAAAATATGTAGAAGAATACGTATCGGCCTAAACTGAGGGAAAAAAACGTTTTTTTTTATATATTTTTTGGGGGATATTTATTATAGCAAAAAGTAAAAAATATTGGGCTAGATTCAGGTAGCAGATACGGCGGCGTATCTCCAGATACGCCGCCGTAATTTCAAATCTGCGCCGTCGTATCATTACGCCGATTCTCAAAGGCAGATACGTTCAAAAAATAGGCTTCCTCCGCCGACGTAACTTGAATACGGCGGCATATAATTGTGTGCAATTTTACGCTGGCCGCTAGGGGCGCTTCCATTGTTTTCGGCGTAGAATATGCAAATGACCTAGATACGCCGATTCACAAACGTACGTACGGCCGGCGCAATTTATTTACGTCGGGCTTTTTCGGCTTAAGGTTGCTCCTGCTTTTAGGAGGCGCAGCCAATGTTAAGTATGGACGTCATTCCTGCGTCAAAATTAGAATTTTTTACGTCGTTTGCCGAAGTCGTTCGCGAATAGGGCTGTGACGTAATTTACGTTCACGTCGAAAGCAATGGCGAGTTACGGCGGAATTTCGAGCATGCGCACTGGGATTCTTTCACCAACGGCGCATGCGCCGTTCGTAAAAAACGTAAAATACGCGGGGTCACCAATAATTTTAAATAAAATATGCCCCCCTCATCATCATTTGTATTACGCACGCTTACGCCAGCCCCATTTACGATACGCCGCCGTAAGTTAGGAGGCCGTAAGATCGCGCGCAGCTACCTGAATCTAGCCCATTGCATTTTGTTCAAAATTGTCGCTCTATTTTTATTTTTAGCGCAAAAAATAAAAAACACAGAGGTGATCAAATACCCCCAAAAGAAAGCTCTATTTGTGGGGGGAAAAAGGACGCCAATTTTGTTTGGGAGCCACGTCGCACGACCGCACAATAGTCAGTGAAAGCGACGCAGTGCCGAATCGCAAAAAGGGGCCAGGTCCTTAACCTGCATATTGGTCCGGGTCTTAAGTGATTAATGTCATATTTCTTTTTATTTCGCTTTTTAAAGCACATCGCCGTTTTCTTGCAGAGATGAGGATCTGTTTGTCTCTAGAATCTTTGAGACTCGGCGTAGACCTCGTGCCTCTCTAGAGACACCCTGTGCCTCGTGCCTCCCTTGGGGTCTTCCTTGTAGACGAATTAGAAAGTGAAGCGCTTGGAGTCTCTGATCTCCGCGGCCTGATCTGGAGTGTTGTTGGATGATGTGCTGAGCCTTATGGGGGGGGGGGGGGGAGGGTAATGATGTAACGAGATAGAAGTATTACATTGTATCTGTGTGATTTTCTGTACAATGCTGACAGCAGAGATATTGGATTTGCTGCACTGAAACGCGTACATCCCTTCACTTGTATCAGCAGCTGCGTTTTCCCTGTATGCGGGAGATTTTTCCCTAGAATTTTCGGGTGCCTTAATCAGGGGGCCCCCTTTGCATCAGATTCATCAGATGCCTCCATCATGGTGCATTGGGGTGCCCTCTTTGCGTCGGGTGCCTCAATCAGGGGGTGCCCTCTTTGCGTCGGGTGCCTCCATCGGGATGCCCTCTTTGCGTCGGGTGCCTCCATCGGGATGCCCTCTTTGCGTCGGGTGCCTCCATCGGGATGCCCTCTTTGCGTCGGGTGCCTCCATCGGGATGCCCTCTTTGCGTGGGGTGCCTCCATCGGGGGGCCCCCTTTGCGTGGGGTGCCTCCATCAGGGGGCCCCCTTTGCGTCAGATGCCTCCATCATGGTGCACCCTTTGTGTCGGGTGCTCCCTTTGCATCAGGTGCCTCCATCAGGGTGCCCCCTTTGCATCAGATGTCTCCATCATGGTGCACTTTTTGCGTCGGGTGCCTCCATCATGGTGCCCCCTTTGCGTCGGGTGCCTCCATCAGGGGGCCCCCTTTGCATCGGGTGCCTCCATCATGGTGCCCCCTTTGCGTGGGGTGCCTCCATCATGGGGCCCCCTTTGCGTGGGGTGCCTCCATCAGGGGGCCCCCTTTGCGTGGGGTGCCTCCATCAGGGGGCCCCCTTTGCGTGGGGTGCCTCCATCAGGGGGCTCCCTTTGCGTCGGGTGCTCCCTTTGCATCAGGTGCCTCCATCAGGGGGCCCCCTTTGCGTGGGGTGCCTCCATCAGGGGGCCCCCTTTGCGTGGGGTGCCTCCATCAGGGGGCTCCCTTTGCGTCGGGTGCCCCCTTTGCATCAGATGCCTCCATCATGGTGCACTTTTTGCGTCGTGTGCCTCCATCGGGGTGCCCCCTTTGAGTCGGGTGCCTCCATCGGGGTGCCCCCTTTGCGTCGGGTGCCTCCATCGGGGTGCCCCCTTTGCGTCGGGTGCCTCCATCGGGGTGCCCCCTTTGCGTCGGGTGCCTCCATCGGGGTGCCCCCTTTGCGTCGGGTGCCTCCATCGGGGTGCCCCCTTTGCGTCGGGTGCCTCCATCGGGGTGCCACCTTTGCGTCGGGTGCCTCCATCATAGTTCCCTATGAACTACCATAGATCTGGGGGGGACACAACTAAAATCTGGGGGGCTAGGGTACAGGGGTCAGGGGAGGACCCGCGTGCCACGTACAGCCACCAATACAAGCAGTGCAAGGACATCTAGCGCCCAAGACAAAGATGCCAAACTGCGCCCCCTCTTTTCCCTTAGTGTTGGGGAGTAGGGTGCCCTCAACCCTTGATTAAATACTAGTATAGTGTGAAACGCGTCAGCTTTACAGGTGTTCTGTGCTGTGACTTGTAGTGCTGATTTTGTATTTAATAATGAAGGCAATTTTTTTATTCGGAGTGCGACTGTCCAGAAGAATCTTTTCTTTTGCTTTTGCCTCATACGTGCATTGCTTGCACCCGTAGTTCTGTGAGGAGTGATTTACCTTGAAGACATTCAAACCTGAGCGGCTTTCCCTTCCCGGGGCCCTCAACCCTGCAATAAACCATTGCGCCCAGGGCAGCCATCCCTCATGCCCACCCCTTGTCCCGGTCATGCATACAAGTGAATGTGAATGTGTAGCCATATGCTGATTGGCTTCGGCATGTTTCTCCAAATATGAAAGTCGTGCATTTGGGGACATATTCCGCATGCGCATTCAAAGTACTACTGTATCCCCTCCCCCCAACCATCAAACGTGACATCATCCATTCGCACATTCTGCGCCCATCTGGGGTGGTTTTGTTGCCCACGTCTCGCACAATCAGATGTTTCTCGAAACTTGCAGCCACTTGTCCACATCGCGTGAAAACAAATATCGCTGCGGCGTCTGTGTCTCCGCCGTACATTGTTGTCACCGCGTGCCGACAGATGTCATTATCTGTGTTGCCGTGTTTATAAGGCGACACGCCGCCCTGTTTTTGTAGCGAATCCCATTCACCTCCCGACACGAATAATTGAAAGCGGAGAATAGGTTGGTGTTTGCATTGTGCGCTCGGGACGAGGAGGATGAACAATGCGGTGAAAGTGATGTATGCGAGTAAACACGCGGCGGGTTTGTGTTTAGCGCGGTCACGCTCTGTTGTGTCTTTTCCTCCCCTGGACTGAGAATGGGATTTAAAGTTTGAGCTCCGGGCAAACCGCTAAATATACAAATCAAATACAATAATGGGAGCCGCTTTACCTGCCAAAGGATTTGGATTTTATTTTTTGTCCATCCAATCCTGAGATGTGCACAGCTCTGCCATGAAGTGCAGCCATTTCTGGCAGGGTAGGAGACCTGATTTTTTTCCCCTTTCTCTTCTGCAGTTAAAGGAACACTAAAGGCAAACTTTTTTTTTTTTTAACCACTTGCCGCCCGCTAATGACATTGACGTCGGCAAAGTGGTTGTAGAATCCTGACTGGACGTCATATGACAAATGGGCACTGACTGGCAACATGGGTAAATAAGTGCCGCCCCACAGTGTCCATTAGTGCCACCCCACAGTGCCCATCCATGCCCAGTGCCCACCTATCTGTGCCGCCCATGAGTGCCCATCTGTGCCGCCCATGAGTGCCCATCTGTGCCGCCCATGAGTGCCCATCTGTGCCGCCCATGAGTGCCCATCTGTGCCGCCCATGAGTGCCCATCTGTGCCGCCCATGAGTGCCCATCTGTGCCGCCCATGAGTGCCCATCTGTGCCGCCCATGAGTGCCCATCTGTGCCGCCCATGAGTGCCCATCATTGCCGCATACCAGCGCCGCCAATCAGTGCCACCTCATCTGTGCCCGTCAGTACTACCTCATCGATGTCCATCAGTGCCATCTCATCAGTGCCGCCATATCAGTGCCCGTAATTGAAAGAGAAAACTTACTTATTTACAAAAAAATTAACAGAAAAAAATAAAAACATATTTTTTTTTCAAAATTTTCAGTCTTTTTTTTAGTTGTTGCGCAAAAAAAAAAAAATCGCAGAGGTGATCAAATACCACCAAAAGAAAGCTCTATTTGTGGGGAAAAAAGGACGCCAATTTTGTTTGGGTACAGTGTAGCATGACCGCGCAATTGCCATTCAAAGTGCGACAGTACTGAAAGCTGAAAATTGGCGTGGGCGGGAAGGTGCGTAAGTGCCCGGTATGGAAGGGGTTAAATAACAAACATGTTATACTTGCCTCCGCTGTGCAGCTCGTTTTGCAGAGTGTCCCCGATCCACGTCTTCTGGGGTCCCTCGGCGGCTGTCTCGGCTCCTCCTCGCAAGAGCTTTCCACCTTCATGCGAGCGAGCATGGTGGAAAGCTTTTGCGAACGCGCTGCCATGATACAGCGGCGGGCATAGCCGCCGACTGTATCACTCGGCCCCGGCGCGCCGCGTCATCCACTGTGATTGACAGCAGCGCCAGCCAATGGCTGCGCTGCCATCATCCATCCAGCCTAGCCAATCAACGGCCAGTTCATAGGGTGACCACATTTCCAAACTGCCATTCAGGGACACCACCCCCCCCCCCCTTCAGGGACACCCCTTCCTAATGAATGAAAACTTATATAGCGCGGCACATGCAAACTCGCCTCTGGGCGCTTGTTGTTCCTGTCTCTTTTGATATCAAAAGAGATGCGTCTTGAGCTGTAGTCCTTCACTTTTGGGGGTCACATAATATGTAAAGATCTGACCCCCCCCCCCCAAATTTGAAGGACTACAACACCCAGCATGAACCCCTGAGATCTAAGGTTGTGATCCCATAGATTTTACAAGTTTATGCCAAGACCTGTAGTTCTTCACTGTTTGGGGGGTCAGATCTTTAGATATTATTTGTCCCCCAAAAGTGAAGGACTACAGCTCAAGACGCAAATGAAAAAGGTGTCCCCTTACACTGGTAGTCGGTGAAGGGTCCCCTTATATTGGTGGCCAAGGGTAGAGGTGTCCACATACATTTGTGGCCAGTGAGAAGAATGCTCTTCACATTGGTGGTCAAAGAAGGGTCCTCCTTATAATGGTAGAGATGTCTCCTTACATTGGTGGTCAGTGAAGGGTCCCCCTTATATTGGTGGCCAATTATAAAGGTGTCCACTTACACCAATAAAGGGTCCCTTTGTATTGGTGGCCAATGATAAAGATGGCTCTGGTTGTCCGTGTTCTGATCGGCTTCCAAACATCACGACAAATACTACAAAAAAGAATTGTCACCGTAGTTCGGTCCTAATGACTTTGTCACCAGCGGTGTCTTAGTACATAACCTGTTCTTCTATAGAATTCTAGCATTTCATTCACACAATGGCGTTCAATTAGGAGATCCTCCTTTGTAGTAAACAGTATGGAGGACCTCGGGGAATCGCCTCCCTGGCTCCTTCTTTGTCCCCGCAGGGACAGGCAGACAGACAGACCAGCTTCTTATTATAATTAACCCTTAGCTTTGCGGTGTATTTACCTGCATCATTCTCCTGTCTTTAATCACGCTAATTGCACAGCAGCGACCCGGAACGGTACACAGAACCCGGGCGCTTTGTTCCTGGTGCGATCATTCCGAGTCTGGTTTTGTAGATCGGATGTTTTGACGCTTTTTCTTGTTGGTGTGTCTGTTGGGAAAGTTAATGATTTGGGTCAAACTTTTATTTCCTTAAAGGGGTTGTAAAGGTACATTTTTTATTTTTTTCCCTAAATAGCTTCCTTTCCCTTAGCGCAGTCCTCCTTCACTTACCTCATCCTTCCATTTTGCTTTTAAATGTCTTTATTTCTTCTGAGAAATCCTCACTTCCTGTTCTTCTGTCTGTAACTCCACACAGTAATGCGAGGCTTCCTCCCTGGTGTGGAGTGTGGTGCTCGCCCCCTCCCATGGACTACCAATATTTTGTTGTAAATCTGTTACAAAGTGTCATTCCTTGTGAGGATGAAAAACCCAACTAAAGCAGACCTCAGCAACACCTTTTTCCTTTGTCCCCCATTCACCTTCTACCCCCCCCCCCCCCCCCCGCCCGTTTTTTTTTTTTTTTTTTTTTTGGGGGGTGGGGGGGTCAATGTATTTTCTGGTTACTTTTTTGGGGGTAAGTGTTTTACTATTCTCAAGGACCCCCCCCCCCCCATTATTCTTTCTGGTTCCTCACCTAGGCCAGAATGGCAGTTACAGTGCCCGCGGGGTACCATCAGGGGGGTGTTGGCTATTTTTTTTTAATTCATTTTTTTTGCAGTCCCTCTTTAATGATGCAATGCGTGCACACCATTGTGGCACATCGCCCCAACTTCTTGAGATGGGAACAAGGGACACCTATTAGCAAAAGCATGTAATCATAGGACACACCCCTTGCCACGCCCCCCTTAAAGGAAAATTGTAAGGAAGGTCAGAAATACTGGATTTTTTTTTCTTATGAAGTTGACAGTCTCTAGTCCAGATGCAAATTGTAATCAAGTCACCTTATCTGCATAATTTGGTTCCTGCGTCCCCACAGGGGGTAGGACAGGAGGCTGCACTCCATAGGCAGCGCATAGATGATTGTATACTGTAGCAGGACAGAGCTAGACACCTCGGCACCACAGCAATATGAGGTCTCTGGCTGATGTCAAGGGACCCAGATAACCAAGATGGCGGTCAGACTGTTCAGCGATGGAGCTGATGGCTGCAGGTCTCACTAGGAGGCTAAAGAGGCATTGGAACTGAGGAGACCGTTCCATATGGGCTGTTCTTTGCTTTCTGCATTGCTGGGACTTGTAGTTCTGCATTGTCTGTGTGACTTTCTGGACACTGGGACTTTACCCTATTCTAGGGTTGCCACCTCATCCCTTTAAAACAGAACACATTAATTACACAGGTTCTGTGGGTGATTAGGGTGGTAATTTAACTTTGTGCCTTATCTGCATTAAATTGTGCCCTGTGCCCCTGGGCTGCCACTCGCTGTGCCCCTGGGCTGCCACTCGCTGTGCCCCTGGGCTGCCACTCGCTGTGCCCTGAACACATATTAATTACACAGGTTCTGTGGGTGATTAGGGTGGTAATTAAATAATTAAACTTTGTGCCTTATCTGCATTAAATTGTGCCGTGTGCCCCTGGGCTGCCACTCGCTGTGCCGTGTGCCCCTGGGCTGCCACTCGCTGTGCCCCTGGGCTGCCACTCGCTGTGCCCCTGGGCTGCCACTCGCTGTGCCCCTGGGCTGCCACTCGCTGTGCCCTGAACACATATTAATTACACAGGTTCTGTGGGTGATTAGGGTGGTAATTAAACTTTGTGCCTTATCTGGCATTAAATTGTGTTTTGTGACCCTGGGCTGCCATTTGCTGTGCCCTGTGCCCCTGGGCTGCCATTTGCTGTGCCCTGTGCCCCTGGGCTGCCACTCGCTGTGCCCTGTGCCCCTGGGCTGCCACTCGCTGTGCCCTGAACACATATTAATTACACAGGTTCTGTGGGTGATTAGGGTGGTAATTAAATAATTAAACTTTGTGCCTTATCTGCATTAAATTGTGCCGTGTGCCCCTGGGCTGCCACTCGCTGTGCCGTGTGCCCCTGGGCTGCCACTCGCTGTGCCCCTGGGCTGCCACTCGCTGTGCCCCTGGGCTGCCACTCGCTGTGCCCCTGGGCTGCCACTCGCTGTGCCCTGAACACATATTAATTACACAGGTTCTGTGGGTGATTAGGGTGGTAATTAAACTTTGTGCCTTATCTGGCATTAAATTGTGTTTTGTGACCCTGGGCTGCCATTTGCTGTGCCCTGTGCCCCTGGGCTGCCATTTGCTGTGCCCTGTGCCCCTGGGCTGCCACTCGCTGTGCCCTGTGCCCCTGGGCTGCCACTCGCTGTGCCCTGAACACATATTAATTACACAGGTTCTGTGGGTGATTAGGGTGGTAATTAAACTTTGTGCCTTATCTGCATTAAATTGTGTTTTGTGACCCTGGGCTGCCATTTGCTGTGCCCTGTGCCCCTGGGCTGCCATTTGCTGTGCCCTGTGCCCCTGGGCTGCCATTTGCTGTGCCCTGTGCCCCTGGGCTGCCACTCGCTGTGCCCCTGGGCTGCCACTCGCTGTGCCCTGAACACATATTAATTACACAGGTTCTGTGGGTGATTAGGGTGGTAATTAAACTTTGTGCCTTATCTGGCATTAAATTGTGTTTTGTGACCCTGGGCTGCCATTTGCTGTGCCCTGTGACCCTGGGCTGCCACTCGCTGTGCCCTGTGACCCTGGGCTGCCACTCGCTGTGCCCTGTGCCCCTGGCCTGCCACTCGCTGTGCCCCTGGCCTGCCACTCGCTGTGCCCCTGGCCTGCCACTCGCTGTGCCCCTGGCCTGCCACTCGCTGTGCCTGGATTGTGCCCTGTGACTCTGGACAAAGTCCCTGCTGTACTTGATTGCTGCCCTGTGCCTCTGGACTTGATCCCTTGATGTGCGCTACTGCCACCCTGATCTATTTTTGCATATCCCTCACGGTGTTGGAATTAATGACCTGTGGTCTTCCCCTATTCTGACTCTCCACGTGTTTTCTGTTTCATCCACACCTCCGTCACCAGAATTATACAAAATGGAGCCAGCGTTGCATTAAGAACAATTCTATTTCATTTGCTCCTATTCAGTGGGTAACATTACGAGTGTTTTATTATACTACTTGCAGGTATCTGTTCAGTAAGTGCAAAAATAACCTGTTAATCCTGTCAGAAATCCAGTGAGCCTGCCAGTGCACTCTGCAGTGTTATCTCAAGCAGGCTGATCAGCCCTGGCCTGTTCAGGCCTGTCTACAAAACACCTTACGTTATGGAGAGGGGGAGGTGTCCTGTAGTCCTAACTCACTTCCTGTACTAGGGTTACAATGCTGCTCCTCCATAGGTGCAGTACAGTGAGCGAGCGATGTCACCCTGGGACAGAAAGTGTTACTGGCAGGATCACCAAGTGCAAATGAGCAAAAAATCCAGAAAATGAATGCAGCCACCACCTCTAATGACTGGTAAGGTGCATTATAAAAAATGTTATGCTTGAGTTTAGTAGTCGGGGATGGAGGGTTGTCGGTGTCCTGGGCCAGGTCTGCACATCTGTTATGTGATGTCGCCCTCGCTCTGGTCACCTTTTAGGCGTCGGTATTTTCCGAAAGGGTGTCTACGCGGCGCGCTGAGCTGAGCTGTTACCTAAGAAAATACTTTTTCTCTTTTTTTTTACTGGCTCAGCGATTTCAGGAAGGATCAGGACCCGCTTGTTTCCTCTCTGGCTGCGATAATTATAAAATAGCAGATCCTTCTGATTTGGATACATTGTCACGCTCTTCACTAGGCAATATATTATATATATATTAGATTGTAAGCTCTTCTGAGCAGGGCCCTCTTAATCCTCTTGTATTTTAAAGCAGCAGTGGCACCACTACTTTGCTGTGCACAGAGCAGAGCTGTGGGAGGGGCCCAGCAGGCTCCACCCACTACAGAATCTTGCAGGAGGAGGCGGAGATGAGACCAGTCACTCTGCACAAAGAGAGAGAGCAGCAGTGAGTGGTCTTTATTACAGGAAGTCTCACACTCGATTACTGCAATGTGTTACATTTTCAGGTATTTATTATCTCTCACAAAGATCGCAGTGCTCCCCCTGACATTGCCCTCATCAGATTTTCTCTATAGGCCGCAGCCTCTTGTAATGCAATTTTTCTCAGCTCAAGAGCAGTCTCCGCTAAAGAAGAGTAGCAACCACAATTTCCTGACACTAAGAGATACACAGTGACAGGGGAGGGAGCTCTAGCACACAGCCTGTGATTGTCAGCCTCAGCTCTTTTCCTTTGTTCTGTGTGGAGGGGGTGTGTCCCTTCCCTCCAATCAGCTCTTGGAGCTCTCCTCCACTGAGCTTTGCAGCATGAGAGCTCTCCACCCCCTTTTTTTCTGAACTCTCAGACAAATTTTTTACATTCTGGACTTGTACAAATTAAATGGGAGGATTTGTTTAATTTCTGTGTATTACCTGAGGATATTCACTTCACTGGGTGTATGGAAGGGTTTAACCTTTTAACCACTAATAACACAGCTGAGAGATGTACAATTTGGGTGTTTTTTTTTAATTTATTTTTGATTCTTTGCTAGTAGCCACACCTCTGGTTTAGGATGCCGTGGGCAGAGCCATTTCCTAATCCTGACTTTTTAAACTTTCCATTCTATACCACCCCAGTGATCCGAGGATCAGGAAATGTAATGCAGTGGAGTTCCTCCCTTCCCATTTAGCGCCTTTCATGTTAAGTGGAGGAAACTGGGGTCAGAGGGGTTAATTGTGAACGTATTGGGAGCAGCTGTGTTTGCGTAGGAGCCGGCTCGGGATCGGGCCCCGGGGACACATGTATTATTGATATTGATCCACTTTCACTGATTACTTCTGTACCAGTATGATTATTTAGGCTGAACACCCGCATTTCCCGTCCTTACGACACAACTTTGTAGTTTGGGCGGTTTGCTTCATTTTATAAAAGCCGCGACGACCCTCATGATCGAGGATCCTCCGCTGGGGTTTTTATTTCGCTGCAGTTTTGCTCACGTGTGTGTGTGTGTGTGTGTGTGTGTGTATATGTATATATATTCATTCAGATTCAGAGAGATCGGCGTTTCTCTGTGCGGACGTAGCGCATCTCATATGCGCTACGCCGACGTAACAGAGAGGCAAGTACAGTATTCATAAAGCACTTGCTCCCCAAGTTACGGCGGCGTAGCGTAAATGGGCCGGCGTAAGCCAGCGTAATTCAAAGTAGGCTGGTAGTGGGCGTGTTGTATTGAAATCGTGACCCCATGTAAATGAAACCACGAACTGCGCATGCTCAGAATCATGTCGAATTTACTCCCTAAGATACGCCGGGTCCATTCATGCGACGTGAACGTAACCTACGCCCAGCCCCATTCACGTACGACTTACGTAAATGATGTAAAATACAATGGTTGTTCCGACGTCCATACCTTTGCATTACTTGCGCCTCATATAGCAGGGGTAACTTTACGCTGGACGTAAGCCTTGCGTAAACGACGTATCTAAATGCGACAGGCGCAAGTACGTTCGTGAATCGGCGTATCTAGGTCATTTGCATATTCGACGCGTAAATCTACGGAAGCTACGACGGCGTAGGAGACTTGCGTCGGTTGTATCTTGGCAAAATTCAGGCGTATCTGGTTTCCAGAATACGCGTATAGATACGATGGCACACATTTGGACTTACAACGGCGTATATGGAGATAAGGCTTTAGAAACCCTTACAGGTCATCAGTTAATTGTGAACGATGACCCGTAACATAGACCAGGCATGTCCAAAGTCTGGCCCGTGGGCCAAGTGCTGCCCGTGGTCTGGTTTTTACTGGTAATTTGGCACTCTGGGATTCGTTGGGGGGGGGGCACAAAAGATTATATATATATATATATATATATATATATATATATATATATATATATATATATATATATATATATATATATATATATAGTCCCAGGAGACGGGACTTCCTATTAGACGCCGCTGAGTAAAACAGGAGATTCTCCTGTATGTAATCTGACGGCACTCGTCCCACCACCTCCCTGTCCCCTCAGAGGAAAATATATATATATATATATATTTTCCTCTGAGGGGACAGGGAGGTGGTGGGACGAGTGCCGTCAGATTACATACAGGAGAATCTCCTGTTTTACTCAGCGGCGTCTAATAGGAAGTCCCGTCTCCTGGGCTGGCATTGAACGACTGTCTATCATAGGAGGCAGGACTTTGTATTATAGAGGCCGCAGAATAAACAGGAGATTCACATGTATGTAATCTGTTGCCGCCCCCTCCCTTTCCCTTCCAAGGCTGCAGATGTATCAGGCTGCGTTTTATGGCACTGGCGAGGCTGCGTTTTATGGCACTGGCGAGGCTGCAGATGGGCACTGATTAGGCTGCATTGATGGGCACTGACCCTTATTTCCCTTATTTTGCTTCACAGTTCTTTTTATTACATTTTTTTTCCTGAAACTTCCCTTTTAAAGTGAAGGTGCGTGTTCTACGCCAATAAATGCGGTATATCCAAATAACACACCCAAGTTAATCCTTAGACTCCTCACCACATACAAAGGCAATGGAATTTTTGTTGGGCAGTGTATTGGTTAATTAATTTTGATTTTATTTTTATGGTTCAAAGAATGTCAGGCAAAATGGTCGGCCCTCACACATGTTCACTTTGGACCACTTTGAAGGTTTGGACACCCCTGACATAGCTCGAAAGTCTATGATACCATTTTGGTAGGACCGCTTCTCCGTATTGAAACATCCAGGGTCTATTTGACCCCTGATGTCTCACCTGACCTCCATTGAAGCTAATCTTGTTCCATTAACTTCTTTCCCCAGCTACAGTGGCCATTATTGTGCGTTGCTTTAAGCCTGCCTATAAAAAAAAAAAACAGACTAGCAATGTACTAAAACATCCCAAAAAATAAAGAATTGGGCATGCACCCGCTTTGGAAATGCCCACCCCCCCCCCCCCCCTAGACATACTGTAGTTGCTCTGTACTGCACATTGGAGCTGCATTGTAATGTTGAGGTACAATTTATAGAACCAGTGTGCACGTGTGTGTGTGTGTGTGTGTGTGTTTCCCGAGACACACCACATGGGAAAGGTGTGAACGGGCCCTAGGCAGTCTGCTAAAAGTGTGTTTTAAAACCTGTTAGGACACGGGTTAATGTAAATTATGTTACGGCAGCCTATCAGTTATGAGTAGGCTGCCAACACGCCACAACGGATGCAAAAACGCACATGACCCATTTTTAGCCTTGCAGCACACCACAGGTTTTGTGTTGTGTCCTGAGCTGCACTCCACGAGGAATCGCAACGCACTGCATGTACAGCAGGGGCAGCATGTGTGCGTTTTTAGCAGGCATTGCCACAACACACAAGGGTGAATGGACTCTTATGCATTTCAGCTAAAATCTAATTTTCGGGGTCATTAAAACTCCAACTCCATTTTGCTTATCCATACCCAAAATCTAGACGGTTTGTCAACAAAAAAGTCTGCCTGCTTGTTACTTAATTGCTGCTGTCTTGCTATATATGTAGGTATGTCCTATGACTGCGATCACAGAATGATGCTTGATTCACCAAGTAGAATTTTGAGTCTGTGGATGGCGGTAAACTGTATGAATCTTTTGAGTGGCGGTGGAATGGTGTGAGCCTTTTGGGTGATGGTGGAATGGTGTGAGCCTTTTGGGTGACGGTGGAATGGCGAGTGCCTTTTGGGTGACGGTGGAATGGTGTGAGCCTTTTGGGTGACGGTGGAATGGTGTGAGCCTTTTGGGTGACGGTGGAATGGTGTGAGCCTTTTGGGTGACGGTGGAATGGTGTGAGCCTTTTGGGTGACGGTGGAATGGTGTGAGCCTTTTGGGTGATGGTGGAATGGTGTGAGCCTTTTGGGTGACGGTGGAATGGTGTGAGCCTTTTGGGTGACGGTGGAATGGTGTGAGCCTTTTGGGTGACGGTGGAATGGTGTGAGCCTTTTGGGTGACGGTGGAATGGTGTGAGCCTTTTGGGTGACGGTGGAATGGTGTGAGCCTTTTGGGTGACGGTGGAATGGCGAGTGCCTTTTGGGTGACGGTGGAATGGTGTGAGCCTTTTGGGTGACGGTGGAATGGTGTGAGCCTTTTGGGTGACGGTGGAATGGTGTGAGCCTTTTGGGTGATGGTGGAATGGTGTGAGCCTTTTGGGTGACGGTGGAATGGTGTGAGCCTTTTGGGTGACGGTGGAATGGTGTGTGCCTTTTGGGTGACGGTGGAATGGTGTGTGCCTTTTGGGTGACGGTGGAATGGTGTGTGCCTTTTGGGTGACGGTGGAATGGTGTGTGCCTTTTGGGTGACGGTGGAATGGTGTGTGCCTTTTGGGTGACGGTGGAATGGTGTGTGCCTTTTGGGTGACGGTGGAATGGTGTGTGCCTTTTGGGTGATAGTGGAATGGTGAGACTCTTTAGATGGCCACGAAATGTGAAAATCTTTGGATGGCGCTGAATGGCGTGAGCCTTTTTGGTGGCGGTGAATGGCGTGAGCCTTTTGGGTGGCGGTGAATGGCGTGAGCCTTTTGGGTGGCGGTGAATGGCGTGAGCCTTTTGGGTGTCGGTGAATGGCGTGAGCCTTTTGGGTGGCGGTGAATGGCATGAACAGTTGGATAGCCATGACATGTGAAAATCTTTGGATGGTGGTGAATGACATGAGCCTTTCGGTGGCGGTGCATGGCAAGAGCCGTTGTATAGCCATGAAATGTGAAAATCTTGAATGACGCTAGTTTTGGATGGTGGCGAATAGCGAGACTCTTTAGATGGCCATGAAATTTGAAAATCTTTGGATGGTGGTGGTGAATGATATGAGCCTTTGGGTGGTGGTGAATGGCGTGAGCCTTTTGGGTTGGCGGTGGAATGGTGTGAGCCTTTTGGGTTGGCGGTGGAATGGTGTGAGCCTTTTGGGTTGGCGGTGGAATGGCGTGAGCCTTTTGGGTTGGCAGAATGGCGTGATCCTTTTGGGTGGCGGTGGAATGGCAAGAGCTGTTGGATAGCCATGAATTGTGCAAATCTTTGACTG
The DNA here is from genome assembly GCF_905171775.1 of Rana temporaria. Classification (NCBI taxonomy): domain Eukaryota; kingdom Metazoa; phylum Chordata; class Amphibia; order Anura; family Ranidae; genus Rana; species Rana temporaria. The sequence goes on along the minus strand of NC_053501.1, from coordinate 9,724,833 downwards.
GTGAGAAGTTTTGGGTGGCAGTGAATGGTGAGACTCTTAAGCAGTGGCGTCTCCAGCTTTCATATTTAGGGGGGGCACATGGGGGGACAGGGACAAAAGTAGGGGGGCCAATTATAAAATGCAATTATATATATCTCTCTATCTATATATCCTGGGGCCCGTTACTACGATCCCACAATGGGCCCTTTTGCATGTTCTGCAGTGAGCTCTCTTCCTACTATACTGGGGCCCCCCAGGGTGGCAGAAAACAAGAGATATATGTCACCAGCACACCAAGAAAATATAAGGGTCCAAAGCAGTGGGAGAACTCTCAGGGTTGCAAAGGTTGTCTTGCCACCGGGCCCTGGTGTTCTGCCACAGTGGGGTTCCCCAGCTGTCCTGTCCCTGCTATTGACAGTGCTGGTCTGGCATCTGTCTCCTTGGCAGCGGTGGCAGTCTATTAGGACCTAGTGCTGGTGACATTGTGGGTGCATGCAGGGGAAGGCTGGCACTATTCGTTATAAAGAGCTGAGCCCCCAGCTGGTCACCTAGCAGCAGTAATGCTGTATAACCTTCTCTGTTGACATGCTGATCGGGATGTGATCCAGGTGATGCTCCCAGTCAGATCTAATAAGCACAATATTGATTAGCATCAAGAGTAAAACTATATATATATATATATATATATATATATATATATATATATATATATATATATATATATATATATAATCTCAACCGTATGTTCCGCAGCCATGTGGGCTCTATGTCTGTAAAGTGTGGGCTTTGATCAATAAAATCTCTGATATTTATGACTAGGATTTCACTGGGAGCATCACCTGGATTGCATCCCGATCAGCATGTCAGAGAAGCTCTACTGCTGCTAAGCAACCTGCAGGGAGCTCAACTGTCTACAACCAATAGAGATGGGCTCAGGTGTGTTTGAAATCCCACATGCCCGATCCCGCCAGGAAGCCGACACTCCACAGTGCAAATCACAGCCAGCGAGACATTTCCTGATCTGTGCAGAGCTGCGGACTGGGAAATGTCTCGCTGCCAGTGTGGGTTTCCTGGCAGGATCGGGCATGTGGGATTTTGAACATGCCCAGCCCATCTCTAACAACAAATTGTGCTGGCCCTCCTGTACATCAGCCCCATAAAGTAACCAGCACTGGGTTCCAATGTGCTGCCGCCGCTGCCATGGGGACAGAGAAAAGCACTGTGAATAGCCGGGACAGGACAGCGACTCTGGTTATTCCAGCACTGGTCCACACTGGGAGGATTCCCCCATCCACCTATAATGTGTAGATGGGGGAATTGGATCATTTTTTATTTTTATTTAGAACAGGAGAGGGGGAGGGAGACAGATGGGGGAGAGAAGGGATGGAGATAATGCAGTTCAGACATTACAGTGTACTGCAGTCTGCAGTGATCACACTTACCCACGGTCCAGGCTAGAATCTCAGGCATCATTCACACACAGCCAGGAATGCTGCTGATTTTCATATTTCCCATCCACACATCCCCTCTCTTCAGATACAGCACACCGGGATAGTGTGGGGGCGGGACTGGAAGGAGGAGGAGGAGCTGTATTCCTCCCTGCTCGTATGTGAGGAGAGTGATGGGGGGGGGGGTGGCTAGACTTGCTAGGCTGTGAAAGAGTGTCATAGACTGACACTCGGCTCAGCTTGCAGTCACCACTCTCGGAATTTACAGGCTAGTTCTCCTGTCCTAAGGATGGGAGAAATCGGTCTGTTTTTTCAGTAACTGAGATGAAGGCTTGGGCCCCCCCCCCCCCCCCCACAGTGCTCATGCAGTCCTTCCTGCAACTCTCTTATCCGTGTCAATGAGGATGCAGGGGAAGGAGCAGATCGGGCGGCTGTGGTTGTGTGAGCGCTCGCATTATGCAGTGTCAGCGAGCAGAGGGAGGGGGGAGGAATCCCCCACAGGAGCTGACTGGGGACGCTCTCCCTCTCAGGAGAGACTGTTACTCCAGTGGCAGCCCGAGCAAAATACAAAAAATGCAAAAAATATATATATTTTTTTTTGGGGGGGGGGGGCACATGGTGGGGCATAGCATAATGTTGGGGGGGTCAGGGCCCCCTCTGCCCCCCCCCTAGGGACGCCATTGCTCTTTAGATGGCAATGAAATGTAAAAATCTTTTGAACGGCGGTGAATTGTGAAAGTTTTGGACGGTGATGTGTTTCTTGTGGTGTGAGGAGGTTGCTAGGCAGTGAAGAAGGTCGGACATGTTAATAGCCATGCTGTGTAATTGCGGGCCCACGCCTACTCTAGTAAACAATTGACATTCTCAATGAATCTCTTCGCTCTCCATACTTGTGTTAAGAATTACTCCAGATTAGCTGGAGCAGAGCTGAGAGTTCTGGATTAGCTGCCCTGCTGTGGGGATATCGGTACCTATAGAAACTGCTGTGTATTGTAGACAAGTAGCGCTAATCCCGACCACTTCACACTCCCAGTGAAACCCGGCAAGATCTCGATGTATTGACTTTGTTTAGTCCTTCTAGTGTTGAGTTTCTGTTTCAGCCTTTATTGAAGGTTTTAGTGTTTGCAGATAGTTGGAGTTGGGAGGGGGGAGGGGGTTCCATGTTGCAAGTACAAATTCAGTTATTAGACCAAGATAAGACTTAAAGGGCAAGTTCGTCTTTTCAAACAAACTCCAAGGGCCAGATTCACAGAAGAAATACGCCGGAGTATCTACTGATACTCCGGCGTATTTTCAAATTTGCCGCGTCGTATCTTAATTTGTGATTCACAAACAAGATACGACGGCATTTGGCTAAGATCCGACAGGCTTACGGCTTCGTACGCCTTCAGATCTTAGGCTGCAATACTTCGGCCGCCGCTGGGTGGAGTTTGCGTCGTTTTCCAGCGTCGGGTATGCAAATGAGCTTTTACGGCTATTCACGAAGGTACTCGCGTGCGTTACGTCGTCGCAAGTCGTTTTTTCCCGTCGCAAAGTTAAGCCTGCTTTTTCATAGACCAGCCATGTTAAAGTATGGCCGCCGTTCCTGCGTCGAATTTCAATTTTTTTTTTTTTGCGGAAGACGTCCGGGAATACGAAAGTACGTTACACACGTCGCCGTTCAAAAAAATTACGTCACTTTGCGCAAAGCACGGCAGGAATTTCAAAACGGAGCATGCGCAGTACGTCCGGGAAAGGGAGCGCGCCTAATTTAAATGGTACACGCCCCATTTGAATTAGGCGTGCTTGCGCCGGACGGCTTTACGTTACACCGCCGTAAGTTTACACGCAAGTGCTTGGTGAATCGGGCACTTGCACTGAAAACTTGCGGCGGTGTAATGTAAAGACGATACGTTACGCCGCCGGATTTGTACCTGAATCTGGCCCCAAATATCCTGGTCACTCCTCCAGATCCTGGTGCACACAGCAACGGTGAAGCCCCATGGTGCCGTTGTAGCAGTCTGTTTGTACACCGCAATACACCGCCTTGGAGTGAGTATCCATCATAATTCTTGCAATGACAAGTTCTTATTTGTCAGCGCAACCACCTGACCCTGCTGACCAATGAGAAGCCCATCTAGGACTTCTAATAGTAAGAGGTCCCAGAAGAAAGAAGCGTTGCCTATTGGTCAGCACAGTCATGCTGACCAATGCAAGCACTATGATGGATACTCACTCCAAGGGGCAGATTCAGAAAGAGATACGACGGCGTATCTCCTGATACGCCGTCGTATCTCTGTGTTCCGTCGGTCGAATCTATGCGCCTGATTCATAGAATCAGGTTCCGCATAGATCTCCCTAATATCCGACAGGTGTAAGTGACTTACACCGTCGGATCTTAGGCTGCAATCTCACGCTGGCCGCTAGGTGGCGCTTCCGTTTGCATACGCGAGGAATATGCAAATGAGGAGTTGCGCCGATTCAGAAACGAACGACCCCCGGCCACCCAAGCCCCCTCTCCCCCTTCACTAGCCATTAGCCGTTTTACTTTATTAGAGTAAAATGACTGGTACTCTCATAGGCAGTACCAGTGGGGAAGCTAGACATTATTTCACCCGGCGCAAAGAATCAGTTTGGTGCCCCCCCCCCCCCCACAGAGGAGAGGAGGGGGGCGGTCCGCTGTCACTGAAGCCGCCCACTGAGCCATTGGCCCACCAGGAAACTCCTCGGGCCATAGCTGTTGAGTCGGCTGTCTGTCCCCACCCCCGTGCTCCTTCTGGTCCCCCCCATGCTCCACTGTCGTCCCCCTGCTCCTCCCCCTGCTTCTCTGTTCCCCCCCAGGTGAGCATTGTGGGGAGGGAGAGACAGAGGAGAGAAGGGGGGGCGGTCCGCTGTGACTGAAGCCGACCCACTGAGCCATCAGCCCACCGGGAAACTCCCTGTAGTCCCAATGGCCAGTCCATCCCTGAGTACCGGGTGGGCAGGGGGGCATCATTTAATGGGCACAGTGGCAGCAAATTATGTTGTTGTTTTTTTGTTTTTTCCTGAATTTTTTTGTTTTTTTTTGAGCACCAGCCGCCACTGATCGCAGGTGTAAAATAAGCTCTTTTAGCCCCCCTCATATGATATTCATATCCTCCTATGTATTCTGTTCCATTGTTAGGTGAACTGTTTTCCTACCTGCATAGCACAAGCGGTTTCTGTTTCGATGGACAGTATAGTAATGATATCGGGAAACTGACAGCGCAACAAGATCCCGACAGGATATTATTTCCGCTACATGACCGGCAGGAATGTTACGCTTGAGTACGCTCAGGTCATAACTATGGATGGGGTATGCAAAGTGCGAGCCACAGAAACCCCACGCCAAATACAATACAAGACCGCAACCCCCTTCCATTGTTCTTCTGAGGATTGTTGGGGAGATCAGCAATTCATCTGCAGGAAATATATTCAGATACATCAGTCAGGGGTTTTCAGGTTGATGGGATGGAGCAATGTTCTGCAGATAGAGGGTTCAGTGAAGGAATAGTCTGCAGAATATAAGTAGCTGGATTCAGGTATCTTGACGCAACTTTAAGGCGGCGTAGCGTATCGTATTTACGCTGCGCCGCCTTAAGTCAGAGAGGCAAGTGCTGTATTCACAAAGTACTTGCCTCCTAACTTACGGCGGCGTAGCGTAAATGTGGCCGGCGTAAGCACACCTAATTCAAATAAGGCTGAGGGGGCGTGTTTTATGTCAGTGGGGGGTGACTTGACGTTTTTTTACGAACGGCGCATGCGCCGTCCGTGTACATATCCCAGTGTGCATTGCGCCAAAGTACGCCGCAAGGACGTATTGGTTTCGACGTGAATGTAAATTACGTCCAGCCCTATTCACAGACGACTTACGCAAACAACGTAACATTTTCAAATTTCGAAGGCGGGAACGACGGCCATACTTAACATTGACTAGTCCAGCTATTTGATGGAATAACTTTACGCCTGAAAACGCCTTACGTAAACGGCGTATCTTTACTGCGACGGGCGCACATACGTTCGTGAATAGGCGTATCTAGTCATTTACATATTCTACGCCGAACTCAATGGAAGCGCCACCTGGCGGCCAGCGTAAATATTGCACGCTAAGATACGATTATTTGTGATTTTTAAATCCTGATTTTTTTATTTGTGATTTTTAAATCCTGATTTTTTTTATTTGTGATTTTTAAATTGACTATTTAAATCAAAACCACCCTGTGCAGAATATAAATATAAATGGCACAGAGTAATGTTCTGCAGATCTCTAGAGGGGTCAGTGATGGGGATAATCTGCAGGACATATAAATGGATAGAACAGAACTATATACTGCAGATCTATAGAAGAGTCTGTGATTAGATCATTTGCAGAACAGCTATATATATGGGTCAGAGCAATGTTCTGCAGATTTAAAAAAGGGGCAGTTATGTGATGGCCTGCAGAACACACACAAAAAAAAATATATATATATATATATATATATATATATATATATATATATATATATATATATATATATATATATATATATATATATATATATATATATATAAATATTTATATTGTGTGTGTGTGTGTGTGTGTGTGTGTGTCTGTGTATGTATATTATTATGGGACAGAGCAATACTCTGCAGATCGTTAATGAAATAATAATCAGAATATATCTGTCGGTGATCAGGTTCTGTTATGACGGCTCCCAGTTGCTTTGTCTGGCCCGGAGCTGGTTAATCTTTCATTAATGTCGCTCTCACAGCTGCCTCTGCAACAGATGGTCAGCGACCAGCCCAGAGCCGCTGTCTGTCAACGACCACCAGGGAGTGACGCTGAGCTGGGCCTGGATAGAACTGATCTGTCTCTGCCAAATAATGTTCCCAAAAACAGGCGATCACAGAAATTTGGGAAGCCGGATGTGTAAAGAGAACCTGTCAGAAAAGCATAATCGGGTGCCGATTGGAAAATACCAGTTGGACCGAATTGTTATAGGGAAGACCAGCCTGGAACCCCATGTAGGTACAGCGAGAAATCTTCAATCCCTAAAAATCATATAAGATTTAACATGTCCGTGTCGTTTCAAATGTAATTTTCAGTATTTTTTTTTTAAATCTGTAGCTTTTATTAAAATAACAGTGAAGATGGTGTTGGAGGTCCTTTGTTCAGGCACTTCCTGTTGTAGGGTGACAACTCTGTCCTGGTCTCCCAATTGGGTTCCTGTGTTGTCACCTTTCCACATGGAGACTACGCACGGCTTTTTCAACACCTTCTACTTTTGTGATGTTATCGTCCTGCAGCGCCGCTCCTGCGTCACCATCTTTATTTAATACAGATACTTGTATAGTGCCATCAATTTACACAGTGCTTTATAATAAATAAATATATATATATACATACATACATACTGTGAAGTCAGGTAAATCTGGGGGTGTTGTAACAGTCGGGATATACATTTCTGCCTTGTTTAGAAAATTCACCAATTACTATCGGGTGTCGGCTGCAGAAGTAGCCAGAAAGGTTTAAGGACGTTGGATAGCTTCAGCAGTTCAGAATGAGGAAATTAAGGCCTCTATAAATTGTTCAGAGGATTACTACTCAATGCTGCATCCTGAGGCTTGTTGAGTTATATATAAATTTATGCATTCACGTCACTCCCCTCCCTGCCCTCAAGGAGCTTAAAGTCAATGGACCACAACTCACATTCATATATACACATACTGGGGCAAACTCATACAGGAGACAATTAACCTACCTGCATTTCTTTGGAGCGTGGGCCACGCAGGCACAGGGAGAACATGCAAACTCCTGGCAGGTTGGGATTTGGGCCGACAACTCCAGTGCTGCTGGGCAGAAGTGCTAATCACTTAGCCACTGTGCTGCCCATTCCCCACATATGCATAGATGTGTGCAGTGGCGTAGCGTGGGTTGTCGGTGCCTGGGGCGAGGCAAGTAATTTGCACCTCCCTGACCCATGGACTTGCCTATTTTCAGCTAGCTCCAATCTGGTCACATGATCCACTGTGTGAGACAGCGGTGGCTGTCGGGAAGAGGAGAGTGTGCTTGATAATGACTGGTAAAGCCTGGAGTGGTGACATTATGCATATGTTCCTTCTGTTGTTGGTGCTCCCTCCTCTCCACACTTGTGACAGCGCCCCTCTAAATTTTGCGTCCGGGGCGGTGGCCCCCCTGGCACCCCCCACGCTACGCCACTGGATGTGTGTCAGGCCTTTGGGATGTAACAGAGCTGTGGCCATATCTGTACACGCACTCGGAAATTTCCAGGTTCTGGTAACCTTGTAGATACCTGCACCATATGCGTGCATGCACGGGTATCCTGCAGGTCTCAGCCAGGTCCTAGAGACATCTTTGCACACGCCCGCACATGCCACTGGGTTCTGGTATCTAAGACTTTGTCATAGGCGTGTGCGCAGTGTGCTGTGCAGATTCCCCCTGCTGCTTGGCTGCAGAGAAAAGGACTGGGGAATCTGTGTCCTCAGTGCTTTGATTTGTCTCAAAAGTGAGACATCGGGGGTCTGCTTAGACCCCTGATATTTCACCAAAGCCCCACCTCCAATAGGGGTCCAAAAAAAAAAATAGTAAAAAAAAAAAAAAAAATATTGTAAACAAAATGGTAAAGAATAATAAAAGCGTAAAAAAGTTTTATAATAAAAATAAACTACTGCTAAACCAACGCCGCCCCCTCTCTCCAGCCACCCCCCTCTATCACCAATAGATAGAATCATGCAATGCATGGATCTATCCATGGCCGCCGCTGCCACCCAGTATTCAGGGGCCCGGCCCCTTTTTGGGTGCCGGGCACCTGAATTACAGCGGCAGGGGGGCTGTTTTTCGAAGCACCTGATTAGCTCCATAGGCTCTAATAGGCATCAAAAATGGTGACCTGCGAGCGCCATGCTTCGCAGTTCACCCAGGTGTGTTAGAACAGCGAATGAATATTCGCTGTTCTAACACTGAACCACCTGTGTGCCAATCGGGTGCTTGGATCTGTTACCCATGACCTGATTGGCTGAAATGACAGGCGCTGTGATTGGACGCCTGACGGGAGGAGAGAACAGAAAGAGACACATGGAGGGCACCGCTCGCCGTCACCCGCTGCCCCACTGAGTAAGTGCCGGGGCAGACTGGGAGCAGGCGGAGGGGGTAACGATGGGTGCATTTGATGGGCACAGTGGCTGCATTTGATGGGCACAGTGGCTGCGTTTTTTTTTTTTTTTTTTTTATTTTTTTTTCAGTTTGGGGCCCCCCAAAAATTTTGAGCACCAGCCACCTCTGATGCACAGCACCCAGAGCCCTAGTGAAGGGTGTACATCTACTGCGAGTGTTAGACACTTGTAGTCTCGGTGATGCAAAGGTCACTTGCTGTGTACTTTGTGCGTTTTACGATGTCGTAACATTAAACAAACGTGGTTCAAGGGACTCTTGTCATGCAGGGAAAAAAAAAAAAAGTCTTTGTGATTGTTTGGCATGATACCCTTGTTTCCATCAGATGAAGGTGAAGGCTTTAACCCTTTATGTATCCACCTCCGGAGTGGTCAGTGGGCACCATTGGAGTGTCTGGGGTGGGGTTGGGAGCGTTCCACCAAATCCAATTGGATTTCTGGTGGTGGCTTTTCTTTTCTTTTTTTTTTGGTTGGATGAAAACAAAACCTTGGATCTCTTGGCATCCCCCCCCCCCCCCAAAATCTTTGTTTATACATACAGTGAGGGAAAAGGTAAGTGATCCCCTGCTGATTTTGTACATTTGCCCACTGGCAAAGAAATGACCAGTCTATAATTTTAATGGTCGTGTTTTTTTTTTTTGTTGTTTTTTATTTATTTTTAACGGTGAGAGACAAAATAACAACAAAAATATCCAGAAAAACGCATTTCAAAAAAGTTATAAATTGATTTGCTTTTTATCCGGTTAACGACCGGCTCCTGCACATATACGTCGGCAGAATGGCACAGCTGGGCAGAGTAATGTATATTTACGTCACTTTAAAATTCGCGCCGTGTGGGCGCGCCGCCTTTCGGCGAGCTCCGTGATCGTGCCCGCGGGACCTGCGGAACTCTATGTCCGCCGGTGTCCCACGACTGGGTAAAAGAGCTGCAGAACGGGGAGAGGCAAGTATAAACAAGCCTCTCCCCGTTCTGCCTAGTGACACTGACACCGATCGTCTGTTCCCTGTCATCGGGAGCAGTGTTGCTCGTGGCCACGCCCCCTAACAGTTAGAATAACTCCCTAGGACACACTTAACCCCTTTAGCGCCACCTAGTGGTTAACCCCTTCACTGCCAGTGTCATTTTTTACAATAATCGGTGCATTTTTATAGCATTGATCGCTGTAAAAATGACAAAGGTCCCAAAAATGTGTCAAAAGTTTCTGAAAATCGCATATCGCTGCCACTACTATAAAAAATGTAATAATAAAAATACTTTAGCGCAAGCCAATCAATATACGCTTATTGCGATAATTTTTTTTTTTTTACCAAAAATATGTAGAAGAATACATATCGGCCTAAACTGAGGAAAAAAAATTGTTATATAGATTTTTTGGGGGGATATTTATTGTAGCAAAAAGTAAATTTTTTTTTTTCAAAATTGTCGCTTTTTTTTTTTGTTTATAGCGCACAAAATAAAAACCGCAGAGGTGATCAAATACCACCAATAGAAAGCTCTAGTTGTGGAAAGAAAAAGGACGTCAATTTTGTTTGGGAGCCAAGTCGCACGACCGCGCAATTGTCAGTAAAAGCGACGCAGTGCCCGAATCGCAAAAAGTCCTCTAGTCTTTGGTTGGCCAAATGGTCCGGGGCTTAAGTGGTTAATAATTGAAATAAGTATTCGCATAACATGACATGATATTTGATTAAAGCGGAGGTTCACCCAAAAGTGAACCTCCGCTTTTCGGAACCCTTCCCCCCCGCCCCCCCCCCCCCCTCCGGTCTCACATTTGGCACCTTTCAGGCGGGAGGGGGTGCAGATACCTGTATAAAACGGGTATTTGCACCACTTCCAGGTACAGACTCCTGCGGAAGTCCCGCCCCTTCGCGTCAGAACACAGCGGAGACCAGTGAGGACGGCGCAGTGGTTCACTTCTCGATTCCCTCACCGAAGATGGCGGCGGGGGAAACCGAGAGCCGAGCGGCAGCCGACGTCACGGGCAACCTGGAAGGCAAGTCTCCATTTTTTAACCACTTCCGGACCGCCGCATGTACATATACGTCGGCAGAATGGCATGGACAGGCACATTGGCGTACCTGTACGTCGCTGCCTAGACGTGGGTCGGGGGTCCGATCGGGACCCCCACGGTACATGCGGCGGTTCCCGTGGCTTCAGGAGCGATCCGGGACGAGGGTGCGGCTATTCGTTTCTAGCTGCCCCCTCGCGATCGCTCCCCGGAGCTGAAGAACGGGGAGAGCTGTATGTAAACATGGCTTCCCCGTGCTTCACTGTGGCGGCTGCATCGATCGTGTGATCCCTTTTATAGGGAGACTCGATCGATGACGTCAGACCTACAGCCACACCCCCCTACAGTTGTAAACACACACTAGGTGAACCCTAACTCCTACAGCGCCCCCTGTGGTTAACTCCCAAACTGCAACTGTCATTTTCACAATAAACAATGCAATTTAAATGCATTTTTTCTGTGAAAATGACAATGGTCCCAAAAATGTGTCAAAATTGTCCGAAGTGTCCGCCATAATGTCGCAGTCACGAAAAAAAATCGTTGATCGCCGCCATTAGTAGTAAAAAAAATAAAATAATAAAACTATCCCCTATTTTGTAAACGCTATAAATTTTGCGCAAACCAATCGATAAACGCTTATTGTGATTTTTTTTTTTACCAAAAATAGGTAGAAGAATACGTATCGGCCTAAACTGAGGGAAAAAAAATGTATATATGTTTTTGGGGGAAATTTATTATAGCAAAAAGTAAAAAATATTGCATTTTTTTCAAAATTGTCGCTCTATTTTTGTTTATAGCGCAAAAAATAAAAACCGCAGAGGTGATCAAATACCACCAAAAGAAATCTCTATTTGTGGGGGAAAAAGGACGCCAATTTTGTTTGGGAGCCACGTCGCACGACCGCGCAATTGTCAGTTAAAGCGACGCAGTGCCGAATTGTAAAAACCCCTTGGGTCATTTAGCAGCATATTGGTCCGGTCCTTAAGTGGTTAAAAGTCAACAGCTGCAGTATTTGTAGCGGCTCCCCTTTTAAATAAGCCAGGGGGGGGGGGAATAAAACTTTCTAGGGCCATCTTTCACAGTGAACTCCAAACTGATGACCTGTAGGGGTTCATGCAATTTTAAGGTTTGACCTGATGGGTGTTTACAGTATTTACTCAGCACAACTTCATCCATTTTATTTTTACCAAAAAATTGTTTTTAATAAGTTGCCTATACAAATGTTTAGGGCTTGATGTGTTGGGTATCTATCTACTCAATGCAACCTCCTGTTTTAGATTTTACCCCCAAAAAAATGGGTGATATGTTTGTGTGCCCAAAAATTATTTGATGCGTTCAAGAATAGGAAAGGGTTGCCAATCGGTACACTGATGTTTCAATCTCTGTGCATGCGTTTTCCCTTATCGGGATAAACAATGGCACACAATACACATGGGCATTTCCTGCCCATGAAGCATCATTTTCAGTATTGGACGCAACATGGTGGTTTGTATTTGTACAGCTTTCTTGGAGGAGATGGCATTTTATGACACAATCATTTACTGTATATTTGATTCTAATGGCCAAGAATTCAGCCACCAGCCATACATTTGTGGTCTTCTGTCTGTGGGTAGCCCTAAACATTGTGGTTTGTGATTGTACTGACGGCGCACACTAGTGCACGCTGGGAGTGTGTGGCCAATGACCCGGGCTCCTCTCCTGTGTACACTGACTACTGAATCCCGGGCCTGACACTGCAAAGTGCAAAGGACTGCGCGGTAATCCTTAGATAAACAGAAATGAAATGTCACGTCCATGAGGCAATCCGGGATAAGAGCGTGATGATTCCCGTAGGAATGAATCACACCAATTACATGCTGGAGATGACTTGGTTACAAAGTGCACCTGTCTGCTCGACGCAACAGAGGAAGCCATGCCCAATGCTCATGGGTATTAATTGGGCGACGCAGATTTATGATCAAAAATTGCCTTATCCACTTAAGCCCCGGACGAATTTTGGGCTGAAATTGAACCCGAAACGCACCAGAAAGCACACGTTTTTCGGACATACCGCACCGGTCCCGCTGCGGAGCTATGTGAACCGGCTCCGTAGAGAGCCAGTGACATTCTCCTGCTATGCGAATTGAATGCAGGAGAAACTTGCATTTAATTTGCATAGGTGTGAACCCGGCCTCAAAGTGAAAGTGATGGGTCACCTCCTAATAAGAAGTGGGGTCTGGGAAGGGCCCAACTGTAAAGTTGACATGATTTGGATATGCCCACCTTAAAAGTGGGTGGACAAAATGCAGACCATTTGTGATCCTGGGATCCGGGATCAATAGGTTGGTAAGTATGTAAGTGTTGTGCCTCTAAGACGGGAAGTGTGTTACTGGCAGGATCACCAGGTGAAAGTAAAGCAGAAATAGCCTATTGAAATAAAACGAAGGCAGCCACCACATTTAAGGATTGATAAACTGCAAATAGGGGTGCAATGGATCAAAAAACTCACGGTTTGGATCGTTCCTCGGATCAGGAGTCACGGATCAGATAATTCTTCGGATCGGCAAAAAAAAATTCTCCCCCACTGTAATATCCACATCTCCCCCCCCCCCACTGTAATATACACCCCCCCACTGTTCACCTCACCCCCCCCCCACCAACTATAGTACCCCCTCGGTGCAGACACCCCCCTCCAGGTAGTACCGACAGACACTTCCCCCCCCCCCCCCTCAGGTAGTACAGACACTCCCAGCGTGTGTCCCACGAGTGCGGGCTCCTCCTCTGTGGGTGTAAACAGAGGAGGGCTGCCGCCGGGTGTACCAAGATGCCCGCGGCTCTGGAGCTAGGCCGAAGCCGCGGCCTTTCCAAATGTTGTTCCTGCGGCTCCGGAGGTAGGCCTAAGCTGCGGCCATAACGTTAGGAAAGGCCGCGGCTTCGGCCTAGCTCCGGAGCCGCAGCCATAACATTAGGAAAGGCCGCGGCTTCGGCCTAGCTCCGGAGCCGCGGCAATCCGCGGATCACAGTGTGTTCCGATCCGAAGGGGGTGTCCCGTTCGGATCATGAATCAACTGATCCGTTGCACCCCTAACTGCAAATAATTACAGTATTTGTTCCTGGGTTTAGATACTTTGATTTTGTCCTCAACATTTCCAGCCTCTTTGTTGTTGTTGTTGTTTTATTTATTACATTTTTTATTTATTTTTTCATTATATTTTTATTCATTATTTATCTCGGCTGACTTATACCAAGTCTGATCCCTCGTTTTATCCGCTGAGCTCTCCTCGGTTATAGAATATTCCAGATTTGTCAATAATTTATCAGCGCTGTAATCAGACGGAGGCGGTATGTGGCTGGCAGACCCATCGCCCAATTAGTGTAATTAATTAGTACATATAGTTGTCCCGCTGACCTCCAGTGACTCGGGAATTATCACCCGGAGAACAAATCCTCTTATACCACATATTGATTTTTCCTGCCTGATCGCCAGCGGATTAATTTATCAGCAGTGAGCATCCGTCTGTCTGTCCAGGTGTACGGGATGTGACCATGGATCAGACAGACAAATATCAGGAAACGTTGGTGGTGGGTATGAATTCAGAATCCCGGGAGCCTTGTTCTGTCTGTGCAGGCTCTTGATTTATCCGTGGAACCCAATGGGAAATCTTGAGACGTGTGTTGCGTTCATGTGAATTTGCACGATTTCAAACCGGCAATGCAAGTCCGACTTCGGGAGCGATTTGACAGACTTCTGTGTGGGTTCATGCACAGATGTCTATTCAAATCGCCCCCCGAAGTCACTAAAAGTAGAACAGGAACTACTTTTGGGCATCGGTGTGGCGCTACAAAGTCGACGTCGCATTGATTCGGGACGGTGCTGTTGCCGGCAAAGCGCATGTCAAAACGACCCGATGTGAACGTGGGCTAAGTGAAGTATGAATGGCATTAATGAAATTACTTTTACATCAGAAGCCCCTCTTCTTCTCATCACAGGTTCTCCTGCCTTCTCATCAGAGATCCCCCATTCATATCAGAGACCTTGTTCATGTCAGAGGTCCCCCCATCACATTGAGGTTCCCCCCTCCATCCCCCCATCACAGTGAGGTTCCCCCCTCCGTCTCCCCATCACAGTGAGGTTCCCCCCTCCGTCTCCCCATCACATTGAGGTTCCCCCCTCCGTCTCCCCATCACATTGAGGTTCCCCCCTCCGTCTCCCCATCACATTGAGGTTCCCCCCTCCGTCTCCCCATCACATTGAGGTTCCCCCCTCCGTCTCCCCATCACATTGAGGTTCCCCCCTCCGTCTCCCCATCACATTGAGGTTCCCCCCTCCGTCTCCCCATCACATTGAGGTTCCCCCCTCCGTCTCCCCATCACATTGAGGTTCCCCCCCTCCGTCTCCCCATCACATTGAGGTTCCCCCCTCCGTCTCCCCATCACATTGAGGTTCCCCCCTCCGTCTCCCCATCACATTGAGGTTCCCCCCTCCGTCTCCCCGTCACATTGAGGTTCCCCCCTCCGTCTCCCCATCACATTGAGGTTCCCCCCTCCGTCTCCCCATCACATTGAGGTTCCCCCCTCCGTCTCCCCATCACATTGAGGTTCCCCCCTCCGTCTCCCCATCACATTGAGGTTCCCCCCTCCGTCTCCCCATCACATTGAGGTTCCCCCCTCCGTCTCCCCATCACATTGAGGTTCCCCCCCTCCGTCTCCCCATCACATTGAGGTTCCCCCCTCTGTCTCCCCATCACATTGAGGTCCCCCCTCCGTCTCCCCATCACATTGAGGTCCCCCCTCCGTCTCCCCATCACATTGAGGTTCCCCCCTCCGTCTCCCCGTCACGTTGAGGTTCCCTCCTCCGTCTCCCCGTCACATTGAGGTTCCCTCCTCCGTCTCCCCGTCACATTGAGGTTCCCCCCTCTGTCTCCCCATCACATTGAGGTTCCCCCCTCTGTCTCCCCTTCACATTGAGGTTCCCCCCTCTGTCTCCCCTTCACATTGAGGTTCCCCCCTCTGTCTCCCCTTCACATTGAGGTTCCCCCCTCTGTCTCCCCTTCACATTGAGGTTCCCCCCTCTGTCTCCCCTTCACATTGAGGTTCCCCCCTCTGTCTCCCCTTCACATTGAGGTTCCCCCCTCTGTCTCCCCATCACATTGAGGTTCCCCCCTCTGTCTCCCCATCACATTGAGGTTCCCCCCTCTGTCTCCCCATCACATTGAGGTTCCCCCCTCTGTCTCCCCTTCACATTGAGGTTCCCCCCTCTGTCTCCCCTTCACATTGAGGTTCCCCCCTCTGTCTCCCCTTCACATTGAGGTTCCCCCCTCTGTCTCCCCTTCACATTGAGGTTCCCCCCTCTGTCTCCCCATCACATTGAGGCCCCCCCTTCACATTGAGGTTCCCTCCTCCGTCCCCCTCATCATATCAGAGGTCCCCCCCCCATCACAGAATTTCCCCTCCACATCAGAGACCTCTTTCATGTCAAAAACCGCCTCACCCTTTCACATCAGATACATACCCTCCGCCCTCCCTTGCATGCCACCTGCCTGGTATCGGCACCATGCAATGTCATGGTGTGGGTGGGGGTGGCCACCATATGAGTAAATTGCACCATCTGCTGTTTTTCCCAGAATCTCAGTGGTGGTTATGGTGCTGGTGGCCGCCCTGCCAATTTCATTGCAACTCATAAATAACGCGTTGATCCAGAGCAAACTAGGTCCCATGCTCGTGACACCACACTGCTCTTTGGAATTCCCTTCCACTCCGCCCCAGTTATGTAGGGAGGTGAAGGAAAGGGCGGAGTAGCTGGGCCAGCACAGACCGTAATAAGACCTTCTCTAAAGAGTAGAGGGCTATGATACAACCTATTTTATGAACACGCTAGTTTTGTGCATTATAAGGGTGATGGCATTCTTTCCCTGTCTCCCAGTTGTGCTCCTGCACAGTTAACCTGTCGCACAGGCCTCTGATAGAAGTGGCTAGTCATGGTCCTCTGTTGACACATCTGTACCCATCGCTGGAAATCATGTAGACTGGATGTGACTGCAAAGAGGATGCAAGAGATCAGCAGCACTGAGATGAAACAAAAGATGGAAACCTTTTAACCACTTAAGACCCGGACCTTTAGGCAGCTAAAGGACCTGGCCAGTTTTTTTGCGATTCGGCACTGCGACGCTTTAACTGACAATTGCACGGTCGTGCGACGTGGCTCCCAAACAAAATTGGCGTCCTTTTTTCCCACAAATAGAGCTTTCTTTTCGTGGTATTTGATCACCTCTGCGTTTTTTATTTTTTGCGCTATAAACAAAAATAGAGCGACAATTTTGAAAAAAAATCTATATTTTTTACTTTTTGCTATAATAAATATCCCCCAAAAATATATAAAAAAAATATTTGTTTTCCTCATTTTAGGCCGATACGTATTCTTCTACCTATTTTTGGTAAAAAAAAATCGCAATAAGCGTTTATCGATTGGTTTGCGCAAAATTTATAGTGTTTACAAAATAGGGAAGTTTTATTGCATTTTTATTTTTATTTTGTTTTACTACTAATGGCGGCTATCAGCGATTTTTTTTTTTTTTTATTTTTTTTTTTTTTTTTTTTGTGACTGCGACATTATGGCGGACAATTTTGACACATTTTTGGGACCATTGTCATTTTCACAGCAAAAAATGCATGGTTTACTGTGAAAATGACAATTGCAGTTTGGAAGTTAACCACAAGGGGGGCGCTGAAGGGGTTAAGTGTGACCTCATTTGTGTGTCTAACTGTAGGGGGGCGGGGCTGTAGGTGTGACATCATTGATTGTGTTTCCCTATAAAAGGGAACACACGATCAATGACGGCGTCACAGTGAAGAACGGGGAAGCTGTGTTTACACTCGCCTCTCCCCGTTCTTCAGCTCCGGGGACCGTTTGCGGGACTCCAGCGGCGATCGGGTCCCACGGTCACGGAGCTTCGGACCAGGTCGCGGGCACGCGCCCCACGGCTGGGCACTTAAAGAGGACGTACCTGTACGTGCTTGTGCCCAGCCGTGCCATTCTGCCGACGTATATGTGCAGGAGGCGGTCCTTAAGTGGTTAAAGTGGATGTAAAGCCGCTCTCATCCTTTCTAAACTACTGCCATAGTGCTGATCTATAAGGATATAGATGCCTCCTGCATGTATCCTCACCTGTCAAATGTCTCCCCTCTGTCTGTTATAAGAACTGAAAAACTGCAGATTCTGTGGGTGGGTCTGTTGTCTGGAGCTCGGTGGGTGGAGTCGTGATGTCACTAGACTCCCCGCCCTCCTCTACACTCCCCCTTGTCAACATGCATTTTTTCCTGTGTATTCCTTACACTAAATTCTGCTATGATCACTAACATCCAGTCAAAATCCAGAAAAGTAACCACATGGCTTCAGAAAAGAAGTGGGGGGTGGCAATTAAAAAATAATGCCCGTCTCCAGGCTAGTGCAGGAGATATGTAAATAACCCATCGCTCACAGCAAGGGGGCGGAACGGACTAAGGTTTTTCTCTGTAAGTTTGTTTTATTTCACTGAACAATAAGAGGATTGCTCAGAGCTGGATTAACTCTGTGTGGCAAGACTGGGCACAGATGATGGGAAATCTTATACTGTACATTGTGACAGCAAAAAAATAAATACCGTCTTTATCGCCCTATTACGCGCTCCGGCGTCTAGCGCGCACCCCTAATGTAGTCCTTAAATTCCTGGGAAAAAAAATGTTTTATACTTGGTTTTGGTGTCTTGCAAGGGCGTCCATCGGCGGCCATGTCCGGCGTCCTTCTGCCGCCATCGTGGTGTGGGAGGCCCCGCTGTCTCCGAGTCGAATCCCTGCTTCCCGCGCTGTGTTTGAACCACTCCGCCGACATATACCAAACGCAGTACACTCGGGTATACTCCGACAGGCTCCTCTCGCGTACAGGACGCGACCGCGAGAGGAGCTGAGCCCGCCCGAGTATACCCGAGTGTACTGCGCTCGGTATATGTCGGCGCAGTGGTTCAAACACAGCGCGGGAAGCGGGTATCGCTGTATATCGCGCACCCACGATTTCCCCCTGATTTTCAGGGCAAAAAAGTGCGCGGTATACGCCGATAAATACGGTACAAATTTTCGGGTTTACATCCAAACAAACTGTAGTTTATGGTTAAAATAAATGGGCAAGGCCTAGTAAATGTCATGGAGTCGTGGTTTGCGTTCGAACGGTTGATGACCCACCTGGCGTTTTCGGTTGTCCCTGGTAGCATCGCAGCTCGTGGGGACATTCCATGTCGCAGTGTTTATATAAAAGGGATCGGCCGTGGGCCGGCGCCCTACTTCTGGAGTTTTTAAAGGGCAAAAAGGAAAGTTTTTCCGTTGATGTTGTTCAACAGGTTTTCAGACAAAAGCTGGCAAGTCGGCATCGCGTTACCTAATTGTACGACTGGAGGAGAGACTATTAACCAGCTCCTGTCATCATCCCTCCAATCACCTGGCGGGCTGACAAATTTACGATGTGTTGGTTAGAACGCGCCTCGTTCATTAACATGTCACCTGTCAGGTGCGGCTCCGACCGGCGGAGGATCGACTTAAACTGCTTCTTTTTATGATCCAGAAAACCTCTCCGGTCATAAAAAGCGAGGAGGGCTGAAAGATTGTGTCGGGGTATCTAGGTGTGTGTGTCGGGGAAATGGACACAAACTGTCACTTTGCAGCAGCTGGAGGATGTAGAGAAATCGTTGCATGGATCCTTCAACACTCGCTTGTCTTGCAAATTGGTGAAATGTATCCGCCTGCTTTGTTCCTGAAGTAGGATTACCCCGAGCCGCCTTCAATATTGATGCTTCTATATGTCTGAGAGAACAAGTATCCAAATTATAAGGAGGAATATAATAAGTATAAGATTAGAGGGCATATCATTTTGCTTTCCCCATCATTACACAGGATCTCTCCTATACTACCCCCATCATTGCACATGATCCCTCCTATACTACCCCCATCATTACACAGGATCCCTCCCATACTACCCCCATCATTACACAGGATCCCTCCCATACTACCCCCATCATTACACAAGATCCCTCCCATACTACCCCCATCATTACACAGGACCCCTTCCCCCATACTACCCTCCATCATTACACAGGACCCCTCCCCATACTACCCCCATCATTACATGGGAACCCTCCCATACTACCCCCATCATTACACAGGATCCCTCCCATACTACCCTCATCATTACACAGGATCCCTCCCATACTACCCCCATCATTACACAAGATCCCTCCCATACTACCCCCATCATTACACAGGACCCCTTCCCCATACTACCCTCCATCATTACACAGGACCCCTCCCCATACTACCCCCATCATTACATGGGAACCCTCCCATACTACCCCCGTCATTACACAGGATCCCTCCCATACTACCCTCATCATTACACAGGATCCCTCCCATATTACCCTCATCATTACACAGGATCCCTCCCATACTACCCCCATTATTACACAGGATCCCTCCTATACTACCCTCATCATTGCACAGGATCTCTCCTATACTACCCTCGTCATTGCACAGGATCCCTCCCATACTACCCCCATCTTTACACAGGATCCCTTCCTCCATACTACCCCCATCATTACACAGGATCCCTCCTATACTACCCCCATCATTACACAGGATCCCTCCCATACTACCCCCATTATTACACAGGATCCCTCCTATACTACCCTCATCATTGCACAGGATCTCTCCTATACTACCCTCGTCATTGCACAGGATCCCTCCCATACTATCCCCATCATTACACAGGATCCCTCCCATACTACCCTCATCATTGCACAAGATCCCTCCCATACTACCCTCATCATTACACAGGATCCCTCCCATATTACCCTCATCATTACACAGGATCCCTCCCATACTACCCCCATTATTACACAGGATCCCTCCTATACTACCCTCATCATTGCACAGGATCCCTCCCATACTACCCCCATCATTACACAGGATCCCTCCCATACTACCCCCATCATTACACAAGATCCCTCCCATACTACCCCCATCATTACACAGGACCCCTTCCCCATACTACCCTCCATCATTACACAGGACCCCTCCCCATACTACCCCCATCATTACATGGGAACCCTCCCATACTACCCCCATCATTACACAAGATCCCTCCCATACTACCCCCATCATTACACAGGACCCCCTCCCCTATACTATCCACATCATTACACAGGACCCACTACCCACATCATTACACAAGATCCCTCCCATACTACCCCCATCATTACACAGGATCCCTCCCATACTACCCCCATCATTACACAGGATCCCTCCCATACTACCCTCATCATTGCACAGGATCCCTCCCATACTACCCTCATCATTGCACAGGATCCCTCCCATACTACCCCCATCATTACACAGGATCCCTCCCATACTACCCCCATCATTACATGGGAACCCCCCTCCCCTATACTACCCAATCATTGCACAGGACCCCCCAAATCACAGATCCCCCCCCTTCCCATACTACCCCCATCATTACACAAGACCCCTTCCCCATACTTACTCCATCATTACATAGAACCCCCTTCCCCCAGGAAATGAGGCAAAGCTCGATCCATCTGACTTGCGGCAGTTTCTAATGCACATGGTGAGAAGCTCGCAGTGTGCAGTGAAATCAGAGGAAGCCATTTCAGTCCAGGAGAAGGACCGGTACCACCGTGCACGACTGGGGGTCCGATTTAAAGTGAACCTGTAAGCTCGCCTTTTAAAATGGAAACTTCCTGGCGGATCGGCTAACCTGCCATCATCCTATCCAATGAGGGAGCCTCATGGGGGAGTGGCACAGAAGGACGACTTTCTGGCAGTTCATATCAAGTCTTCCACTGACATTATAAAGTGACGTTTTTATAGCCTAGTGTGGCATTCTGTAATGGCTTCCTATGGTCAGATTTCCAAAAAGTTTTTCAAAAATGTCAGTTCTCTTTAGGAAACATTTTTTTTCTTTTCTACTTGAATGAAACAAGTTGAGGAATGAAAGTTTTGTGTCTGAACTTTGGCCGGAGTATTGATCCCCCCCCCCCCCTCCCTGTACCCTTGGTGAATCGAATGGGGGGGGGGGGGATGAGCTCATGCTCATTCTTCAGTTAAAGGTCTTTTCATGCGCGGTGTGATTGGGGGGACCCGTCTCCTCCCGGCCCATCGCCCTCTCCTTTTGTGTCAGCATGCATCTGCGCTGCCTGTGTGATGAATTCCCTCCCAGGATTAAGAGGGGGCCTGGGGGGGGGGGGGTGCAGATCTCACTTTCGGTGGCTGGCAGGGATGGTCTCTGGACAGTCTGACGCTTGCGCCCGCATGGCCGCTATGTTGTCATTGCTTTTACGACTGAGGTGCGTTCGGTGACACATGTAGAAAGTTAACTTTAGCTAACTTTGACACAAAGAGGCACAGCTGAACCTGGACACCTGCTGTGCCCATTATGAGGGACTCCCACTGTCCCTTTGCTGAGTTCCCAGGTCTGTACACCTGCTGTGCCCATTATGAGGGGTTCCCACCATCCCTGTGCCGAGTTCCCGGGTCTGTACACCTGCTGTGCCCATTATGAGGGGTTCCCACCATCCCTGTGCTGAGTTCCCGGGTCTGTACACCTACTGTGCCCATTATGAGGGGCTCCCACCATCCCTGTGCTGAGTTCCCAGGTCTGTACACCTGCTGTGCCCATTATGAGAGGTTCCCACCATCCCTGTGCTGAGTTTCCGGGTCTGTACACCTGCTGTGCCCATTATGAGGGGTTCCCACCATTCCTGTGCTGAGTTCCCGGGTCTGTACACCTGCTGTGCCCATTATGAGGAGTTCCCACCATCGCTGTGCTGAGTTCCCAGGTCTGTACACCTGCTGTGCCCATTATGAGAGGTTCCCACCATCCCTGTGCTGAGTTTCCGGGTCTGTACACCTGCTGTGCCCATTATGAGGGGTTCCCTTCATTCCTGTGCTGAGTTCCCGGGTCTGTACACCTGCTGTGCCCATTATGAGGGGTTCCCACCATCCCTATGCTGAGTTCCCGGGTCTGTACACCTGCTGTGCCCATTATGAGGGGTTCCCACCATCCCTATGCTGAGTTCCCGGGTCTGTACACCTGCTGTGCCCATTATTAGGGGTTCCCACCATCCCTGTGCTGAGTTCTCAGGTCTGTACACCTGCTGTGCCCATTATTAGGGGTTCCCACCATCCCTGTGCTGAGTTCTTAGGCCATTTTTATATCTGCAGCTTCCACTGAAATAATCCCTGGTGATTCTACCATGAAGCACTTATTCAAACACTTCCTGCTATAGGGTGACAACCCTCTCTCCCTTTTGGTCAATTGTGCCCCTGGGCCACCCAGAACTAAAATCCATGAGCTTTGGGGATCCTAAGGACTGAGAGAGTGGTAAGAGGATGGTGGAAGGATTGGTGGGAGGATGGTGGAAGGATTGGTGGGAGGATGGTGGAAGGATTGGTGGGAGGATGGTGGAAGGATTGGTGGGAGGATGGTGGAAGGATTGGTGGGAGGATGGTGGAAGGATTGGTGGGAGGATGGTGGAAGGATTGGTGGGAGGATGGTGGAAGGATTGGTGGAAGGATTGGTGGAAGGATTGGTGGAAGGATTTTTGGTGGGAGGATTGGTGGGAGGATGGTGGAAGGATTGGTGGGAGGATGGTGGAAGGATTGGTGGAAGGATTGGTGGAAGGATTGGTGGAAGGATGGTGGGAGGATGGTGGGAGGATGGTGGGAGGATGGTGGGAGGATGGTGGGAGGATTGGTGGGAGGATGGTGGGACGATTGGTGGGGAGGATAATGAAAGAATGGTGGGGAGGATAATGAAAGAATGGTGGGAAAATGATGTGAGCATGGTGGGGAGGATGGTGGGAGGAATGGTGTGAGGATGGTGGTGGAGTGAGGATGGTGGTGGAGTGAGGATGGTGGTGGAGTGAGGATGGTGGTGGAGTGAGGATGGTGGTGGGGGGAGGATGGTGGTGGGGGGAGTGAGGATGGTGGTGGGGGGAGGATGGTGGTGGGGGGAGTGAGGATGGTGGTGGGGGGAGTGAGGATGGTGGTGGGGGGAGTGAGGATGGTGGTGGGGGGAGTGAGGATGGTGGTGGGGGGAGTGAGGATGGTGGTGGGGGGAGTGAGGATGGTGGTGGGGGGAGTGAGGATGGTGGTGGGTGGAGTGAGGATGGTGGTGGGTGGAGTGAGGATGGTGGAGTGAGGATGGTGGGAGAGGATGGTGGGAGAGGATGGTGGGAGAGGATGGTGGGAGAGGATGGTGGGAGAGGATGATGGGGGAGAGATTGGTGGGAGGATGATGGGGGAGAGATTGGTGGGAGGATGATGGGGGAGAGATTGGTGGGAGGATGATGGGGGAGAGATTGGTGGGAGGATGATGGGGGAGAGATTGGTGGGAGGATGATGGGGGAGAGATTGGTGGGAGGATGATGGGGGAGAGATTGGTGGGAGGATGATGGGGGAGAGATTGGTGGGAGGATGATGGGGGAGAGATTGGTGGGAGGATGATGGGGGAGAGGATGGTGGGAGGAATGATGGAGAGGATGGTGGGAGGAATGATGGAGAGGATGGTGGGAGGAATGATGGAGAGGATGGTGGAGAGGTTGGTGGGAGGAATGGTGGTTTGCTGCAATTTACAAGTTATGTAGCAATTTGTCAAACTAATATTCTTCATGTCACAACATTGTAACAAGCGATGAGATCACTCCATGGTGTGTGCGGCTTGTTTCTCTTTTTTCATGCTGGATGCATATAAATGTCATTTTGGTCTTTTAAGCTTTGTGGTTGTGTCTGGAAGACGTGGAGGATCTCTGTTGGGTATTCTTGGGACCGCAGATTTATTTATGCGTTCCGTGCGCATTTATGGTTGGACAGAACGGGTCTCGCCGCCTGTCATGAAGATTACTGTTGTACTGCAGCTGCCACAGTCAAGGCTCCATATAACCAGAGGGAGGGAGGGGCTCTCCGGACTCTCATACAGGGGTGGATTTACTAAAGGAAAATAGACTGTGCACTTTGCAAAGTTCAGTTGCCCCAGAGATTAGTACATGAGCAGAATTTTTTTTTTTCTTGCACGTGATTGGGTATTCTTTCCAAAGTGAAGCTTTACCTCCTTTACTAAGCTCTGATCCAACTGCATTTTTACAGTGCCACAATCTATTTGCCTTTAGTACATTTTGTAATATTAAAGCGGAGTTTGATCCAAAAGTAGAACTTCCACTTCAAGCACTCCTCGCCCCCTTACGTGCCACATTTTGTAATTTTTTTGCAAAGGGGGGTTAGCGGTTACCTAGTTTTGACAGGTACCCAGCTCCCATTTCCGCTCTCGCCGCCTAGGCGGTGACTCCTCTCCCCTTACCTCCCCTGCAATCTTCTGGGTCACGTCACAGGTCCCAGAAGATTGCCCGGCCACTGAGAAGATGCAGCACGACTCGCGCATGCGCAGTGCGCACCCGGATGTGAAGCCGCAAGCTGTCGTAGCCTGGTGCCCACACTTTCAATGCCGGTGCCGCAGAGAGGAGGGGGAGAGGAGCGAGGCTTCAGGCGGCCGCATCGCTGGACCGTGACGCTACACTTTTTGTAGCTGCCGACTTTCAATAAACGTAAAAACGACTTGAACTTCCGCTTTTAATGTAATTTTTTACATTCAGCTTTAAAATTATTATTTTTTATTTATTTTTATTAGGAAAGCAGTTATGTTTAGCCTGATTAACATGTCACTAGTTTTAATTCAGTTTTTATTTTGTGTCTCCACTCAGGAAGTCCTCCAGCAGCTGATTGTTATGAGTTTGCCAAATGTTCTGTTAATCGGCAAAGACCCGCTTACCGGTAAGTGACCTGATATTGCCGGTAACACCCGTTCCATAACCCCTCACACTTCCCATTGTGGTATAAATATCTCTATTAAACATACTGATCACATCGGTCTTATCTCACCCAGGGAAAAGCATGGAAGAACTGAAGAAGATTCTCCTGCTGATGCTGGGCTGTGCGGTGCAGGTAGGTGCCCCCTATGCCAACATTATTTGGAGGAGTCAACATGCTTTTCTGACATTGTTCCATGAAAGTTTAATGGGGTCTGACAATGGTTTGGTTATTATGGGATGAGAGGGGAGGATCACAGTTTACAATTGGCATGTTGGAGCATAGCGCTGCCATAGCCTGCGGCATGCTGGGAGATCTCTGCTGTCAAGGTCAATCATTAATCACAATTAGGAACAATAAAGGGATAAAGAGCTTTACAGATGAGTGCAACTGCCAACATACCTCACCTGGATCATCCCCATCTCTGTGTGCTACTCAACTAGTTACATTGTATTCTGATCATTTGTGTGCAATGTAATATGAAAAACAACCCCCTTCCCCTCTGCTCCCCTATTCTCTCTCTCCTCCTCTGTTCTCCTCTTTCCCCCTCTTTCTCCATATACTTCTCTGTCCTCCCTCTGTCCCCCCTCTGTTCTCTCTCTGTCCCCCCTCTGTTCTCTCTCTGTCCCCCGTCTGTTTGCTCTCTTTTCCCCCTCTGTTCTCCCTCTTTCCCCCCCTCTGTTCCCCCTCTTTCCCCCTTCTGTTCTCCCTATTTCCCCCCTCTGTTCTCCCTATTTCCCCCCCTCGTTCTCCCTCTGTTTCCCCCCTCGTTCTTGCCTCCTCTGTTTCCCCCCCCCCCTCGTTCTTGCCTCCTCTGTTTCCCCCCCCCCTCGTTCTTGCCTCCTCTGTTCCCCCCCCCCTCGTTCTTGCCTCCTCTGTTTCCCCCCCCCCCCCCGTTCTTGCCTCCTCTGTTTCCCCCCCCCCTCGTTCTTGCCTCCTCTGTTCCCCCCCCCCTCGTTCTTGCCTCCTCTGTTTCCCCCCCCCTCGTTCTTGCCTCCTCTGTTCTCCCCCCCCCCTCGTTCTTGCCTCCTCTGTTTCCCCCCCCCCCCTCGTTCTTGCCTCCTCTGTTTCCCCCCCCCCCTCGTTCTTGCCTCCTCTGTTCCCCCCCCCCCTCGTTCTTGCCTCCTCTGTTTCCCCCCCCCCCCCTCGTTCTTGCCTCCTCTGTTTCCCCCCCCCCCTCGTTCTTGCCTCCTCTGTTTCCCCCCCCCCCCTCGTTCTTGCCTCCTCTGTTTCCCCCCCCCCCCCTCGTTCTTGCCTCCTCTGTTTCCCCCCCCCCCCTCGTTCTTGCCTCCTCTGTTTCCCCCCCCCCCTCGTTCTTGCCTCCTCTGTTTCCCCCCCCCCCCTCGTTCTTGCCTCCTCTGTTTCCCCCCCCCCTCGTTCTTGCCTCCTCTGTTTCCCCCCCCTCGTTCTTGCCTCCTCTGTTTCCCCCCCCCCTCGTTCTTGCCTCCTCTGTTTCCCCCCCCCCTCGTTCTTGCCCACCTCGTTTCCCCCCACCTCGTTCTTGCCTCCTCTGTTTCCCCCCCCTCGTTCTTGCCTCCTCTGTTTCCCCTCTTGCCTCCTCCTTCCTCCTCTTCTTCCTCTCTCCATTATGTAGATGAGGTGATGCTTTGTAGTTTACAGAAGCTAGATAGGAAAGCTGATCACATTATGTGAAGACTCAGTTCAGTCCTCAAAAATCTACAAGACCCCAGGTTTTCTGACGGGATCAATGCTTATGCATGTTCTGTAGTTGCTGAAAATGTATTTGGCCTTTTAAAGAAAACAAATGCAGCAATCCAATCTAAGCTCCGCTAAGCTTCAATACAATTGTATTTTTGTTTTGGGGTTCAGTTATACCTTAACAGTTATCTGTCTCTTTAGAAAATATTTTACCCTAGTGAGGCTTTCGCCTAGTTTAGGTAATTCCCGGGGTAACTAGCACTGTACATAATTGCAGTTTTGCTTTAACTGTCCTCTCCCTGGAAGGTTCTTATGTTTCCTTTTCCCCTCTCCAGTGTGATAGGAAGGAGGAATACATCGAGCGGATCAAACAGCTGGACATCGAAACGCAGGCGGGGATTGTGGGACACATTCAGGAGGTAATTCTGACTTCATTACAGACTCGGCAAACCAGACCCAACAGCCAACTAACCTGACAGGGGAGTTCACCAACATCCCCTGTAGGCTGGGACTTGTAGTCCTTTAT
Source organism: Rana temporaria (assembly GCF_905171775.1). Lineage (NCBI taxonomy): Eukaryota > Metazoa > Chordata > Amphibia > Anura > Ranidae > Rana > Rana temporaria. The sequence goes on along the minus strand of NC_053501.1, from coordinate 9,697,165 downwards.
CGCCTTGGGGTTTACAGGCAGCCGCAACAACGTGCCTTAGTACCCCTTTAAAAAAAAAACTGTAAAATTTCTGCAAATAATTATTTTAAAACATTAAAATTTAGTATTTTAAAATTTGTATTCATTAACCGTTTGCTTACTGGGCACATAAACCCCCTTCGTGCCCAGGCGAAATTTCAGCTTCCGGCACTGCGTCGCTTTAACTGACATTTGCGTGGTCGTGCGACGTGGCTCCCAAACAAAATTGACGTCCTTTTTTCCCCACAAATAGAGCTTTATTTTGGTGGTATTTGATCACCTCTGCGTTTTTTTTATTTTTTCCGCTATAAACAAAAAAAGAGCGACAATTTAAAAAAATATATATATTTTTTACTTGTTGCTATAATAAATATCCATTTTTTTTTTTTATTTTTTAAAACAATTTTTTTTCTCAGTTAAGGCCGATAGGTATCGCAATAAGCGACTGGTTTGCGCAAAAGTTATAGCGCCTACAAAATAGGGGACAGAATTATGATTGATTTTTTTTTTTTATTTTTTTTTTTTTTACTAGTAATGGCGGCGATCTGCGATTTTTATTGGGACTGCGATATTGCGGCGGACATATCGGACACTTTTGACACAATTTTTGGGACCATTCACATTTATACAGCGATCAGTGCTATAAAAATGCACTAATTACTGTATAAATGTGACTGGCAAGGAAGGGGTTAACACTAGGGGGTGAGGAAGGGGTTAAATGTATTCCCTGGGTGTGTTCTAACTGTGTGGGGGGAGGGGGGTGACTGGGGGAGGTGCCTGATGCTGTGTCCCTATGTACAAGGGACACAAATTGGTCTCCTCTCCTCTGACAGCACGTGGAGCTCTGTGTTTACACACAGAGCTCCACGTCCCTGCTGTCACCGCCGATCGCGTGTACCCGGCGGACATCGCGGCCGCCAGGTACACGCATCGGCTCTTCAGCGATGCGCCGGGACAGTGTTTACCCGCTGTGCGCCACCCAGTGGCACGCGCGGGTATTAATGCTTTTAATAAGACGTCCAAAGACGTCCACCCGGCACTTGAGAGCCGCGTTGTTGACGTCTTTTGTCAATAGCGCGGGTCTGAAGTGGTTAATGAATAGGATTATTGTTTATACCTTGTTCATTTATTTGCACGTTTAAATAAATCGCACGTTGCGTTTTTGTGTGATTTATACTAATTAAGACTACAGTTTGATTGCCGCACCTCTGAAAAGCGATTCATGTGCGGCTCCTACTTCTCAATTCCCTAAGAAATGTGGTGAAATCTCAAAGTGCAGAATATCCATTTGAAAAAACTTTGTATAACTTGTAATCTTTTCTGGAATCCCTCTTAAAGTGGAAGTAAACCCTCCTATTGTTTTCAGCCAAGGAAGCGGCCATCTTGACCTCTGTTTAATCTGCAACTGCCATGCTGCTGTACATGTGACCTGTTATGAAACCAGCCATTGGATGGTTTGGCAGTTTGGTTGAGAGCACAAACAAATGTGACAGCTAGCATTTCCAGCATGCCGGGAATGTTAACTGTTTTGTAACTATCAAATTGAAGGGTTTACTTCCACTTTAAATTTGGCTTATGTAGTGCTCTGATTATTTGCTTTCTTTCCCAGGTAACGCACAACCATGAGAACGTTTTTGACCTGCAATGGCTGGAATTACCGGACATGGCGCCGGAAGAGCTAGACTCTCTGTCGCGGAATATGGCCATCCATCTGAGGAGGCTTCTGGACGAGAGAGATGACTGCAGAGAGGCAAGTCTACAGTAGGGATTTCCAGAGAAGAGCCAGATTACTGTCCTTCAGATTTAAGGAGGGGGGGGGGGGGGCGTACAATAGCCAGTAGGAATAGAAAATGCCTCTGGCTTGGCTGTCAGTGGGAGCAGGAAAAGTACATGAGGCCTTTGGTCAGTAGGAGGAATTGTGCCCCATCATTGGTGTCAGTGCAAAGAATAGTCCCCAAATGTTGGTGTCAGTGCAAAGAATAGTCCCCAAATGTTGGTGTCAGCGCAAAGAATAGTCCCCAAATGTTGGTGTCAGTGCAAAGAATAGTCCCCAAATGTTGGTGTCCGTGCAAAGAATAGTCCCCAAATGTTGGTGTCGGTGGAAAACATAGAACAAAATTTGTTGCTTTTGCCTACTTATACCATGCAATGTATGATGCAGAGCCATGGCAGGCGGCAGGGCAGGACTTAGGGTGGTGGGGGGCCCCTGGGCTTAAAAATCAAAGGGGCCCCCTGGAGCAGAGAAGATGGGGGTGGGTTGTTACCGCCGACCGATCATAGTTGTTGGGGTGTTGGGGGCTGGATCCGCCAACCGACCCATCGAAGTTGAGGGGGGCAGTGCGCCGACTGATCATACTTGTTGAGCGGGGGATAACCGCAGGACAGACTTCTTACCGCCTCCCAGGGCCGTCTTCAGTAATTTTTGGGGCCCCTTACACAGCTGCAGTGAAGGGGCCCCCTGGAGCATCGAAGTTGTTGAAACGGGGGGTGGGGGCTGCCGAGAATTACATTCATGTGGGAAGGGGGTTGCCGCGAACGGGGGATTGACGCGAAATTCCTGGAGGTGATTGACGCAAAATTGCGGGAGGTAATTGATGCTATTGCCGCGAACGGGGGGTTGCCGCGATTGGGCCCCCTATTTGGCGGGGGCCCATGGGCTTGAGCCCAGTCATGCCCAATGGTAAGTCGGGCCCTGGCAGGCGGTGTGCAGGTCCACCCCCAGCATTCGGGAGGGGGACAGAAGTTTCCCTCTGTCCAGATCTGCTCCTCCTCCCATCCTCTGCCATTCTGTTGGAATGTAGGAATCGATGATGAGGGAGATAAACGGGTGAAACTCATGATGGGGAATCTCATGTATGGTACAAGCTTCTAATATTTAGGCTGGACTCTCATGTGATGCCTCGTACACACGACCAGTTTTCCCATCGGGAAAACTGCCCGTGTGTATGCTCCTTGGCAGTTTTCCCGACAGGTAAATCGGCTGTAATCCTGGCAGGGAAAATGAGAACATGTTCTCTTTTTTTTTTCCTGCCGCGATTCCCGTTGGTCTTTTTTCCCAGCAGATTCCCTATGGGAAACACTGCGGTGGAGCATACACGCGGCCGGGATTCCCGGCCAAAACTCTCACCGCAGTTTTCCCGACGGGAAAACCTCTGGTGTTTACAGGGGGAAAGTTACCGAGCAGGTTGTCGGTTTTCCCCCCGGGAATCACGGTCGTGTGTACAGGGCTTGAGGATGGTGTTTCTAATGTGATGAGAGGATGGAGTATCTTTGATGTGTTGGGGGGGGGGGGACCCCTTTTCTGGCGTGTTGGGGGGGGGGCTCTTCTCTGGCGTGTTGGGGGGGGGGAGGACCCCTTCTCTGGCATGTTGGGGGAACCCCTTCTCTGGCATGTGGGGGGGACCCCTTCTCTGGCATGTGGGGGGGAACCCCTTCTCTGGCATGTGGGAGGGGACCCCTTCTCTGGCATGTGGGGGGGGAACCCCTTCTCTGGCATGTGGGGGGGGAACCCCTTCTTTGGCATGTGGGGGGGACCCCTTCTTTGGCATGTGGGGGGGGAACCGCTTCTCTGGCGTGTTGGGGGGGAACCCCTTCTCTGGCATGTGGGGGGGAACCCCTTCTCTGGCGTGTTGGGCAACCCCTTCTCTGGGCGTGTTGGGGGGGGGGAACCCCCTTCTCTGGCGTGTTGGGGGGGGGAACCCCCTTCTCTGGCGTGTTGGGGGGAACCCCTTCTCTGGCGTGTTGGGAGGAACCCCTTCTCTGGCGTGTTGGGAGGAACCCCTTCTCTGGCGTGTTGGGAGGAACCCCTTCTCTGGCGTGTTGGGAGGAACCCCTTCTCTGGCGTGTTGGGGGGAACCCCTTCTCTGGCGTGTTGGGGGGAACCCCTTCTCTGGCGTGTTGGGGGAACCCCTTCTCTGGCGTGTCGGGGGGAACCCCTTCTCCGGCGTGTTGGGAGGACTCTAATGTCCTAAGACCAATGTGAACAGCTGGCTGATAAACACTTGTCCAAGCCCTGAAGAAGGGAGGTGTGCGATTTGAAGTGTACCAAGCACTTCTAACCACACGCCTCTTTAAAACCTTGGCTTAAAAAAGCGTTCTGGCCATAATTGCTTTAGGAACACTGGCCACCCAGCTCCTTGGATTTCCTGTTGAGAGAGAACATTTTTTTGCACCTTAAAAAATTAGCATTTTGTGGCACTCTTCCAAGTAAAATACAAGCCATGTATGTTTTTCTGGGTTACAGGTCTAATTTTTTCCGTTTGTGCCCCATTAGGTGGGTTTGGCCAGGAAGAAAGCAGCCAGCGAGGCTGACCTTCTGTCACCAGACCCCTCGGTCAGCCTGGCAGCCTTTGAACAGAAGCCAAACTGATTTGTCGTTCAGGGACAGAGCTTGGTGGCGATTTCTCTGCTCCGCCGCGCGCGCTGCCTTGATGTCATCTGGCATTTCTCCACTTGGCGTTTGAACGCTGGTGGTGACGGGATAGGATGACTGGATGTGCCCCGTTAGGATCGCAGGGTGACTGCGGAGTTCTCAATTTTATAGAAGGCCTTTCTGCCTTGGCCCAATTAATTGTTTATTGATTTTGTCCAATAGAAGTCTAGCTTAATTAGTAGTAGTGTCATTCTGATCAGGACTTGGGGGTGTGATTGATTGGTTGTAGCGTTTTCATCATACATTTTCTGGCATTGTATATTTGGGTGCAGGAATGTTTCAGTGGTCTAATATTGATGTGAAAACATATTTGCAATATTCTTCATTGTGCTGCTGTTGGGGAATTATTTATAAAGAGTTTGTATTTGTACAGCGCAGGGGTCTCCAATCTTTATATACAAAGGACCAGTTTACTGTCCTTCAAACTTTAAGGGGGCCAGACTGTGTGGCCATGGAGAGAAGAAAATGTTGTGCGTCAGTGGGAGTAAACCATGCCCCATCATTGGTATAAGGGGGCTATTGGTGCCCCATAATTGGTATAAGGGGGCCATTGGTGCCCCATCATTGATATAAGGGGGCTATTGGTGCCCCATCATTGTTATAAGGGGGGTATTGGTGTCCCATCGTTGGTATAAGGGGGGTAATAGTGCCCCATCATTGGTATAAGAATCATGGTGGGAGTGTCTTCATCCCAATAATGCAGAGAAGGTAAAAAGAAAATAAGGGACTACTTGTTGGCACTACAGAAAAATGTACCCCAATATGTGGTGTTGTATATATGTGTGTGTGTATATGTGTATATATATATATATATATATATATATATATATATATATATATATATATATATATATATATATATATATATATGTCCCCATCGTTGGTGCCAGTGGGAGGAATAATGCCCTATCGTTGGGGTCAGTGGGAGGAATAATGCCCCATTATTTGTATAAGGGGAGTTAATCGTGCCCTATCAATGGTGCCAGTAGGAGGAATAGTGCACCATTTTTGGGGTCAGTGGGAGGAATAATGTCCCATCATTGGGATCAGTGGGAGAAATGAATCCCCATCAATGGTATAAGGGGGAGTAATCGTGCCCCATCATTTGGTGTCAGTAATAGTGCCCCATCATTGGTGCCAGTGGGAGGAACAGTGCCCAAAGGGCTGGATAAAAGCAAGAAAAGGTTTTATTATGGGCTGTAGAAAAATAATGCAATTATCGCCACTAGATGGATCTGTGGACCATTTGAGACACACAGGGCCAGATTCACAGTTGAAATACGCCGTCGTATCTACTGATACGCCGGCGTATTTTCAAATTTGCCGCGTTGTAGCGTTGTTTTGAATCCTCAAAGCAAGTTACGCCGGCTTTAGGCTTCGATCCGACAGGTGTACGGCTTCGTACGCCTTCGGATCGTAGGTGTAATTCTCCGGCGCCCGCTGGGTGGAGTTCGCGTCGTTTTCCTGCGTCGGGTATGCAAATTAGATGTTTACGGAGATCCACGAAGGTACGCGCTTTTGTCGCATTCGCTTACGTCGTCGCTGGTCGGCTTTTCCCATCGCAAAGTTACGAGTCCTCTTTAGGTGGTGTAAAATTACACCATCCATGTTAAAGTATGGCCGTCGTTCCCGCGTCAAATTTTAATTTTTTTTTTTTTTGCGTAACACGTCCGGTAATAGGAAACGACGTAACGCACGTTGCCGTTCAAAAAATACGTCGGGCGCTGTAATTTCGCGCAAAGCGCGGCAGGAAATTTCCTAACGGAGCATGCGCAGAACGTTAAATGGTACACGCCCCCATTTGAATTAGGCGGGCTTGCGCCGGACGGCTTTACGCTACGCCGCCGCAAGTTTACACAAAAGTGCTATGTGAATCGAGCACTTGCAACGAAAACTTGCGGCGGAGTAACGTAAAGGGGATACGTTACGCCGCCGTAATTGTTCGTGAATCTGGGCCAATGTCTTTTAAAAGATTCAATGTAACCATTCTAGAGAACGCTAGCGTGAATTGGCATATAAATGTAATCAATAATCACTCTTAGAAAAAGCTGTGTTGGCATCATTCTTTGTGCCAATTGCTTCTCCTGCACAATCAGTGGGTTTATATCGGGCCATCTCTTGGACCTTCTCTGTGACTAAAGTGCACTTATTCTTTAAGGAGAATCTATCATTTATTTTTTAGCATATATTCACTTCACTTTTGTGTCCAGTACCAATTTTAAAGGGTTTTGGTAAATGTGATATATTGTACATGATTTCATGTTTACCATTTGTGAACAGCAGGTGGTGCTCTAAGCAAGTCTCGGGTAGCTCTTTCCTGACCTCTCGACTGACAGAGGTGGCACCACCTTAAAAGGAACCGGCACTGAAAGAGATACAAGGCTGTCTTTGCTGGCCACCAATGAAAGTTCTTGCTGGCTGTGGTTTCAGTACTTACTAAGTTGCGATCATGGAACAATCAAGCTCGATGCCCCAGGGATGGTCTGTGATTGGTTAGGATGCACTGAATTGTTTCACCTCTCCTCAATTCCATCTTCTGTATTCCAGGTGGTTGTAGATCTGACCCAGGAGCGGGATTACCTCCAGTCTCTGAACCCACCAAGTCCCGTCAAGACTTCCAGCCCAGACCTCTCATCCAACATGGTCAACCACCTCGCCACCGAGGACAAAAAGCACCTCGCTGTGGAGCTGGCGGACAGCAAAGCCAAACTAAGGAGGATCCGCCAGGAGCTGTAAGTGGAGCCATGACTCTCTAGTAGCGGCATTTACAGTTACCTCAAGACCTTCCGTAATATACAGGGGACATATAGGGCGTTTCCTATGGGGGGCATATATGGCGTTTCCTATGGGGGGCATATATGGCGTTTCCTATGGGGGCCATATAGGGCGTTTCCTATGGGGCCATATAGGGCGTTTCCTATGGGGGCATATAGGGCGTTTCCTATGGAACTTTTTTTTTTCTCAATTTTTTTTTTTTTTTGTCCAATTCATAAAGTGAATTTTTCATGAATAAGACCCCAAAATGTCACCTAATCGGGGTTTGGATTTGCTTTTAGGATATACATAAGATTCTCATTTGGTTTTTACTAGGGTTGTCCCGATTACCACTTTTTTTAGGACCGAGTACAAGTACCGATACTTTTTAACAAGTACTCGCCGATACTGATTACCGATACTTTTTAAATCTCATGTGACCGTGGCAAATGTGTCAGTTTTTTTTTTTTTGTTTGTTTTTTACAATTTTTTTTAATTTATTTTACAATTTGTTTAATTTTACATTTTTTACAATGCTTTCTTTGGGGGTGGGGGGAATGGACAGTGTCAGTGTGTTTTTTTTATTACATTTTTTTTTTTTTACAATTCATTTTTTTATTTATTGCAATTCCTTATTTTTATTTTTATTTTTTTATTAGCCCTGTTGGAGGGCTTTGGTGAGATACCAGGGGTCCTAACATACCTCTGACATCTCCCCTCTGAGACAGAGAAAGGGACTAGGGACACAGATTCCCCAGTCCCTTTCTCAGCAGCCTCAGCTGCACTGAAAATGAAAGGAGAGAGGACAGCAGCTTCTCTCCATTCATAAACTGAAACATTGTAAATACAGTTTACGATGTTTCAGTTATGGAGGGGGCACACGGCAGCAGCCTGGAGGGGGCACACGGCAGCAGCCTGGAGGGGGCACACGGCAGCAGCCTGGAGGGGGCACACGGCAGCAGCCTGGAGGGGGCACACGGCCGCAGCCTGGAGGGGGCACACGGCCGCAGCACTGAGGGGGGACACGGCAGCAGAATGGAAAAAGAGATTGCAGCACGGAGGGAGACGGCAGCATGGAGGGGGACATGGAGGGGTAGAGCAGCAGAATGTAGGGGGGTTGGAGGAGGATACGAGGACAGTCAGCGGTGATCGGTGCTTGTAACTCCCCCACCGCACTGATCACCCTGACTGCCCAGGTATCGGGTGAAGCATCGGGAGCATTTGCCCGAGTACAAGTACTCGGGCAAATGCTCGGTATCGGTCCCGATACTAGTATCGGTATCGGGACAACCCTAGTTTTTACTCTCCTTTGCACAGATTTTCTCAGCGCTACTTCCATATAATCTATAATAAGACTTGGGATGTGTGATTTACTTTTTAGGGAGGAGAAGACGGAGCTGTTGATGGACACCAAACATGAACTGGAGAGGCTGAGTCTGGAGCTCCAGAAACTAAAACAAGACGTGAGTCTCATCTCTCTCCCTGATCATTGGAAAGGGGGTTCTAGAAAAAGCTGACGAAGCCAAAGTTACTTTTATTTTTATTATGTATTAAATAAATAAAATATATATTTTTTTTCTTGTGTAGAACATCCAGCTATCATCTGAAGCTCGAACCGCGCGCACCTACAGAGACGAGCTGGACTCGCTGAAGGAGAGGGCCGGTAAAGTGGACCGGCTGGAGAATGAGCTTGCGCGGTGTAAAGAGAAGTTGCACGACGTAGACTTCTACAAGGCCAGAATGGACGTACGTTACATACTTATTGTTGTCTTATGAACATACCGGGCCCGATAAACTATTGGTGGCTCAGAGTGAGAATTTGCAAAAGGGAAATTGTTATCCAAGTTGGTGCAATATCTATGTTCTGTGGCCACCCTAATTTCTTGGGTATAGTGAAGGGCCGCAACTTGGAGGGGAAAATACCTCGGTGAGTGGGCTCCGGGTCATTCCTTTTCCGATACTGAAGTTGAAGGGGAAGAGACTCTGAATTTCTCACTTCTTCCTTTTTCTCCTCAGTAAGCTTGCCCCCATCATCCGAGCCATTCTGGCTGGGGGTTAGTGTGCTCGCCCCCTCCCTTGGCACTACATCCCTGCTGGGAGATGCTGTTGGCGTCTCCCCTCGGGGATGTAGTCCCAAGGGAGGGGGCGAGCACGCTGACTAACCCCCAGCCAGAACGGGGGAACATTTTTGTTGATCCTTGGGGAAATGCCTCGGCGAGAGGGCTCCATGTTGTTCCTTTTACGATACAGAAATGGGAACTGGGGTTGTGTGCACACTTGTGCTGATTTGTGGTGGAACAGGAGGGCAGATATTGGTGGTTTGGAGGAAGAGATGACGTCTGCTCTGCCATTTTACTCAGCATGATAACTCTGGTCTCTGACTGTCCTACTTTCCCAGTTGTTTTGTGCTGCTGCTTGGCGGAAAAATCTTTTTCCGATACATAAATTGGCGTTGGGGGTTTTTGCTCAAGTGTGCTAAATTTACACCTCAGGGCAGGTTGCGTCAGGTTGGATGAAGAGTTGACGTCTACTATCTCTGCCATCTTTCTCGGAACGCTATCTACGGTCTGTGGCCACCCTAATATCCTGGCTGTAGCAATGGCCGCTACTTGGGGGCGGGCAGGGGCACTCAATGAATGGGCCCCAAGTCATTATTTTTCTGATTCAGAAATGAGAATTGTGGGCCAGATTCACAAATGAGATACGACGGCGTTTCTCCTGATACGCCGTTGTATCTCTGTTTCTATCTATGCGACTGATTCATAGAATCAGTTACGCATAGATATCCCTAAGATCCGACATGTGTAATTGTTTTACACTGTCGGATCTTAGGATGCAATACCGCGGCCGCCGCTGGGAGGAGTTTGTGTCGTAAACCAGCGTTGGGTATGCAAATTAGGAGTTGCGGCCGATCCACACCGGTTTTTCACGTTCGCTACGTCGCCGCTAGTCTAGTTTCCCGTCGCAAAGTTAGTCCTTTTTTTTGGTGCCCTAACTTTAGTCAGCAAGTGTATTGCTGTCTAAAGTATGGCCGTCGTTCCCGCGTCGAAATTCAAAATTTAACGTCGTTTGCGTAAGCCGTCCGGGAATACAGAAGTACGCTACGCACGTCGCCGTTCAAAAAAATGACGTCACGGCGAGCAAGGCACGGCGGGAGTTAAGAAACGGAGCATGCGCAGTAGATCCGGCGCGGGAGCCCGCCTAATTTAAATGGCACACGCCCATTTGAATTGGCCCGCCTTGCACCGGAGGCCGCTGGCGTAGTTTTCATCGCAAGTGCTTGGTGAATCGGGCACTTGCAATGAAAAATTGCGGCGGTGTAACTTA